>NW_010964923.1:2382577-2425102 GCF_000463585.1 Tarenaya hassleriana
AGGGAAAGATAACAAAAAACAAAAATAATAATTAGATGTGAGAGAAAAAAAAAAGGCGAACGCACGAGTCCCCTCCTTTTGATTTTGGATCTTGCAAAAATATTTTCGTAAAGAACAAAAACGTAATTAATATATTTATATTTAATTATTTCTAAGTTATTTTCTGCAACGGATGTGACCAATTGGACTTTATTGCGATCCCATGCAGACTTGCAGATGGGATGTTTTTTTTCATTTTTATTTTTTTTTAATTTTAAATAAAGTTTGTAAAAGAGAATGATATAATATGGGCAATCAACATATTTGTCAGAACTTCTGTTTATGTTCCTTATTTTTTTATTTTTATTACTCGTCTGCTAAAATAATAGTTTCTGTCCTTTTTTTAAAATATATGTAAAGAAAATAAATTGAACGACTATGATATGAAGTGGCTTGCTACTGAATGTTTGATTTGATTGATTTCTTTCTCAAAATTGTTATATTATGTGATGTATTGGATTTAGATATTTAAATAGTTATCAAGCTTAAAAAGTTGATTTTATGAAATTAAAATAATTAGGGTATTCCAAAATTTAGATGGGTAGGGTATAGAAATTTGAGTTAATAAAATTAAATGATATTTATCAAAATAACCCACGAAGGATAAAGTTTTCTAATTAAATTAATTAATTCAATTCATTTCTGTTGAAATTTGAGTTAATAAAATTAAACGTTATTTATCAAAATAACCGACGAAGGATAAAGTTTTCTAATAAAATAAATTAATTCAATTCATTTAACTATTGACATTCGATAATCTAAAAGAAATTATAATACTAAAAATGAATTGGAATAATAGTTATATATTGTGTTTTTTGTTAATCAGGATGGTTTATATATTATGTTTTTATTCGATTGTAAATAATTATTTTGATCGAGTGAATATTATTCTTTCATTTGTTTATATTTTCGCGTTGTATTTGATATATAATATTTTTAGTCACGATTTTGTACTATTATGTAAAGATTTCACACCATTTCACACGGTTTACATGAATTTAGTCATGAAATTCAACTTCATTTTTTTTAGACAATTGTATGTTGTGTGCGAAATTGTTGCTTGATTCTGTTTCTTGCTTGATTGTGATTAATTTATGTTATTCCCTGATGAATTTTTGTGATGTTTGGAGCAAGTTTATGAAATCATGAGTTTTTGTTTGGGTCCGTCGGACCAAGAACTTCAAAGAAAATTTATCGGACGAGAGGTTGAAGACAAAATTGGTTCGGACTAACAGATTCCAGTCCGTCGGACCAAACTTCATGACCAAAGACGACAGACTGAAGCTCGAACTGAGAAGAAATAGCTTGGTCTGGGGCTAACCAAAATTTGGTCCGTCTGACCAAACTTGAACGAACCAGGAATGACACCGTCGGACCAAACAGCGTACTAAAAAATGAGTTGGTACAGAGCTGTCCAAAATTGGTCCACCGGACCAACCTGAGAAAGGAAATAATTCGAAAGTCAGTTCGAACTAGAAGAAGAGTATGACAATCTGACAGACTTAATTCAGTCTGAGGCTGACCAATTCTAAAATTTTAAAATAAATAAAAAATTGATCTTATATACATAACTTAAATGGAGCTATATATATCGGTAAGTGTAATACTTCGAGACGAGCTGAGCTAGTAATCTGGATTGGTCAAAATCTGGTTTACTCGAATCGATGATTTAAAAGACTAGAAAAACATAAAAAAAGATGAGATGCATGACTCATGTATGGTAACTGATGTTGTATGACTACATATAATAACAGAATTGTAAACATAATGAATTAGTGAAATCACCATAAATTTAATGTTATGAAGAATGAGATCAACATATGACCACACTATATTTTGGGTCACATAGATCACATGGTCACACAGCTAGAGAGAAGGGTATGTATTGAAATAGAAATAACAAATTAAGGGTATTTTTGATATAATGACAACTTTTACGAGTATAGTCCATGATTCCGATCGATATATATACATAATGGTTTTTGGAATGTTGAAAGGGTACAAATGGTGGAGAGATTGGGTCATGCGGGTGGCCCAATATTTAGGTTTGTGGGCCCTCGTAAAGGATCATTGCAAGTTGAAGCTTTTACGCCGTCGTTTTCTCACCGTCCGATGAGGACTGACATCAGCCGTCCGATCACTTTCTCAAGCGTGAGTTGTTTTATCTTTTTTTTTTTTTATAAGCTAAAAAATATTTCATGTTTTTAATGATTTCTAAAAAAATCACGAAGTTTGGAAAATAATGTCAAAGCAAACCCTTGATTGCATTTTTCAAAATAGATTAAGATTGTAATCATACAAAAATAAAAAATTCAGGGTTTTACAAGATCAACAACTTATTCAAAATCAATTTTACGGAAGATTCTCTAATAAAAATAAATCGACATCACAAAACCAGCAACTTATAAAAAAAAATACTAAAAGAGAAAATAAAATATAAATTAAACGTAATTAACATAATAGAGAAAATTAACTTCACGTGTTCTGTATGAAGAGACAATATTTTTTTTTTACCGTTAATAGAATGTCGTATAGATTATCTATGATTGATTATTATAATGTGGACAATCTTTTCGTTATAACTAGAAATAACAGGTTAATATAATTAAATTTATTATCCACCCGAATTAAATTAAAACTCTACAGTAATTTATGTTTATAATATCATAGTCGTAGTGTATTTTTTTAAAATACAAATATAATATTTTGATTTATGAATTTGTTTTCTTGAAAAATTATAAAATTGGTAAAACCATACACGCTTATTTTCTGAAAATGACAAAGCTCTGCATTTACAGATTGTATACAGTCGATAATAACACAACGAAAAGGGTTCTTTAGTTGCCATATCTACGTTCAGTCTGATATAAATGGGCCCAAATTCGTTATGCCTTTTAATTTTCTCCATTAATTCTCATAAATATAATTGTAGTTATATTTGAATATAAAATCTTAAGCAGCTTAAAATGAAAAGATAAATATAAAAAAGCATATTAATACATGAATTTGTAAAAAAAAAACTCAGATATATACACGGATTTTTTTAACTTTACATTAAAATTTATATTTTTAAACAGTTCTCAAAAACCACCATTTCATGGTGGTATTACATTGGAATCTTTTAGTTTAATTTCATGACGAATTTTGAAAATCATTTAAAAATTTAAAATCTATTTTCATTATTTTCAAAAAGTTCGGAGTTTAATATAGAAGTTAGAAAGAATTTATATATTTATTTGGAAATTTTGAAATTCATATATTTATTTGGGATTTTTTTATAGGTTCATATATTAATATGGTATTTCTCCTAAATATAATAAAAATTCAATAAAACTATAAATAGACAAATTGTTTGATAATATAGCGTAGTTCTATACTTATCTTTAGTCTGAATAAATTGATGTAACAATCCTTTTGGAAAAAAATGATCACATCCCTTCCCTTGCTTGAATGTTTCACTAGGATGATGATGATGATGGTGATGATGGTGATGGTGATGGTGATGATGATGATGATGATGATGATGTCTATTGAGATGTCGCTATTGCATTGTTGTCAATGGCCTGATTTCTTCAGTTTGTAAGAGTTCGTACTCTTACTTACATTACATGTCATGTCCAAACCAACATGGGGCCTTTGATCTCATCATATATATGCTTCACTCTTCCGTTGATTTCAGAAGATGATTCATCTATATATATATATATATATATATATATATATATATATATATATATTATATTTCGTTTCCTTTCTGAATATGTATGTATGTATATATACACTCAAATACATATTTGTCTACTTCTCCATAATTGAACATCGTCTCATATCTGATGTAACAAACGGTAGATTTAGAAAATGCAATATGAAATTAACAATGATTTTATTGGAGATAAACACATGAAATTAACAATGATTTTCATTAAATAAACAAGGCTAATCTTAGTTATCTCATACACATTTTCCCAACATGACTTAGTATTTTCTAATATCGAGTCAATTCAATCTTTAAATCAAAGGATTTATAAATTAGAAATCCATAACTGGATTAAATAGACGATATAATATATATATATATATATATATATATGATGAAAAAAAAGGCTATTAATATTTTCAAGGTCGTGTGTTCGATTCCACTGATTGGTGGGGAGGGATGTAATTTCTGGATTAAAATAGTCCATATACAAAGACTGATCTTGGATCTAGGGTGAATGTAGTCGGGGCGAAGATCCGGAGAACCATCCTGGTTATAAAAAAAAAAAAAAAGCTATCAATGAAATGAAATTTGATAAGAGATGAAGATAAGATTTGGAATAAACGGAGGAGAATGGTTGATATTGACATATTTGGTTACTACCCGATGGAGGAAGCTGAGGAATATGCCAAGGATTTCGACCTTGATTTGAAAGGATGCAATTCCCAAACAAAATAATGACGACGTAGTATAACAATATATACACATACATACGTATACATACGTATATACGTATATATGTCCATTATATATGTCTGAATATTGTTAAGCTAATACAAATTGTTATAATTTGAAATAATAATTTTTGTCTTTTGAGGAGTCCATTATCAAAGACTCTTTCCAAGGACATCATCATATGTACAGACACACAAACGAACCTTACACCGACTGTTTGGTCTTCCCTTCAATTCATTGCCATTTCTTTCATCATATTCCTCACCCATGTCGTAGTTACAAACTCAGAACATAAAAGAAACAGAACACCCAGTCAAACCGAAATGACGAAACACCGAACTCTGCTATCGGATTTGGCCGAAAGAATTAGAACACGTCCGGGTGAAAACGGCCCGGGATTGAACTGTTCTGCTGTGCTTGTTTCAAATGAAGTGTCAGAGAATAGTTGTTAACCTGCAAATGGGAAAGGGTGTGTGCATTCCATTTATCAGAATCAAGAAGATTTTAAAATTTTGATACATTTAATCTCGTTTAATCGACGATGTGTTGAGATACAGACCTCAAGTGTTCTCAGCTGTTCTTGGTACTGAGTGATTAGCTGCTTCAAATGCTGTAACTCCTGGCTCTGATCTTCAAATTCTTTCTGCCGCTTCTGTTGCGTCACCACAGCACGCTTTAGGATCGCGTTTTCCTGGACAAGGGTTTCGATTTGTTGCCTTAGCATCATATTCTCCTGTAAAAACACAAGATCAGGTTCGACATCAAGCAAAACAATGTATTCCGAATCTTTTTCGACAATTTGGTATTTCATCAAAAGGAATAAACCCATCTCTGAAATTGAAGAAAAATGTTGGGGATCACACCTGTTGTAGACTTTGCATGGCTTCAGCACCAGCACGTGCACGGATAGATTTCTCGAAAACCTCTAACGCTCTCGCAGCTCGAGCTTTAGCATCGTTCATGTCGGAGGCATTCATCATTTCCTTAACAAAGAGCTCAACCCATTCAGCACCATCCAAGTTCAAGACATCTGGAGCTGCACATGCTTCTCCGTTAAACGGGACCTCCTCCTTAGCCAGTGCTGCGGTGAGAAGAAAACCCTCAATCTTAAATCAGAACTTATATATGGATAGGAGTGTAAAACAAACCGGTTGGCCACGGAAGGCAGTATAGAAGAACTAAAAACTAGAAATGTAAAAAGAGCTCAACCCGTTACCTAGTCTGTGAGCATTCCCTCAAAAAAGGATCAGAGAGCGAATTGTATAGCCCAAAAAAAGCTCTAATACTAGGAGACAGGTCACAAAATTTGAGTTTATATAGTTATACATTGAATGTAATACACAATCTAATATGATGAAAGATGCTTCAAACAAATGCCCTATAACCAAGATAATATAACGGCTAAGAACCAAAAGACAAAAGCTTGTTTGCTAGCTCGTATTTCTTCCTGAAGGTTTATCTCTTGCAACATGAAGCATGAGCTGTGATATCAACTTTTGCAAACAAGGAAACAGAATCTTCGACACTTATATACTTCTAATAGATATGCAAGTTCAGGGACAAAAGCATATATGAAATTTTCTGGCAAAGCAAGAGAGAAGACAGGAGAAGATGAGATTGATATAAACTGTTAGATGCAAACTATACAAAACAGGCTACCTTGCTCAGCTTCAACGCTTGCTTCATGGATGAGAGGCAATGGGTTGGTAGCAGAATCTGCATTATTGGTGGCAGATTCCAAACGAAGCTTATGCAAACACCTTATAGCTGAATCCAGATCATCACCGCATTCCTCAATCGCCCGCTCAATAAGCTAAAACATACAAAAAGATATGACCTTCAGATCGAAATTTTTTGAAAATTGACATCCAGTTACAATTTTCAATAAAACAATTCATGATTCTGATACGAAAGATTATAGCTGAAGAACATCCATTTCATCACACCCACAAACCCGTACGCACATATACAAGAACAGAATCGATTAAGATCAAACAAAAAACAGGTGATGTCCGCGATTCCTCAATTGCCCGCCCAATAAGCTATAACATACAAAAAGATATCACCTTCAGGTCGAAAAAATTTGAAAATTGACTTGACATCCAGTTACAATTTCAATTAGACAATGCATGATTCTAATACAACAGATTGTAGCTGAAGAACATCCATTTCATCATACCCACAAACCCATACGCACATATACACGAACAAAATCGATTAAGATCAAACGAAAAACAAGATGCAGAATCCGGAATCGCGATCATCACCTGCTAATATATAAAATACATATTACCTTTAGATGGAAAATTTGTCAAATTAACATCCAATCACAACACAACAAAACAAAATTCTACCTGAAGAATATCAATTTCATCACACCCACGAACCCAAATCGATCCATATGAACATATACACGAACACAATCGATTACGATAAACAAAGGCAGTGCAGAACCCGGAATCGAGCATCACCTGCTTATCCATATCGGGGAAGATCGCGGCGAGCTGATCGAGGAAGAGCGAAGAAGCCGGAGGACTCGGAGGCGAAAAACGAACCGGAGAAGACGACGAAGAGCAACGGATTTTCTTGGAGACGGGAGGTGAAGCGGTGGCCAAATCCTCGAACAGAGATCTCTTCCCGCAAACTATCGCAGACATGTTATCTGCTTCCCCCTCTCTTCTTCTTCCTTCAGCTCTTCTCCTTTCCTTTTTCTTCCCTTATTTTCCCTTGGATTCCCGGAACTTTCTTACGGGACGGATTTGGATTTCACAGATCTTCAGATCCAATGAACCCCTAAATCGAAGAAGAGGTTAGGGTTATAATTTTTTTCCGATATCCATAAAAAAAAAAAAATTATACAGTATTGAAAATCTAAAACCCTATTTTCATTAGTATTAAAATTAATTTAGGATCGGAAATTTAATTTAAGTAGAAAAAATGAGAATAGATTTTATAAAATTACCTTCTGACCTTAATTTTTTAACATATATTTATCTATCAAAATATTCTATCTATCAGAATATAGATCACATAATTTCTAATGACCCGACTATATGTGTATATATTATTCAAATAATATTTAGTATATCCAAAATTTATTTTGTTTTTACTAATTTGTTATGCTTATTTTAATTAAAATATTGATTTCCTTCGTTAAACAATAAAATATAATTTGCGGAAATCGACTACAAAAATCGAGATTTGTCTTCCACACATTAATTTAGACGAAGATGTAAATGTAATTTATAAACAATTGTAATGATTTCGAAATTCAACCAAACTATAGGGGTCTAAATGCAATAACCTTATGCTTTATGAGCTTCCCGATTTGTTCAGCAATCCAATCGAAGAGGGAAAGGTAAGGAATCATGAATCCAGCGGTGGGTGGGAACTCTACGACACCGTTTTGTTGAGTTCAACTTGGATGCCTCATGCTTTATATTATTTTTTATAAAATTGACTTATTTATTTATGTAATTTATCTATTAATTTTGTGCCACCTATATTTTATTGCTTTATTGTTTGATGCATTTAACGCATTATTTTTTTAATATAAACATATTTTAATATCTAATATATTCTTTATTATATTTTTGTATTTTTATTATTTTTCACTTGTTTAATATGTCTATTTTTAAACATTATCAATTTTTTTGTAACGTCTAATTATTGTGTCTTACTGCAATAGATAACGTTTATTTAAAATCCATCCATAAAATATTAAGATATTAGAATATATTCTAAATAAAAAATAAAATATTCAAATTGACAAAATATCGGATATTAAAAATGTTCATAAAAATTCGATATATCAAACTATGTTTATTATTCTTTATTAATGATGTCAACTATACTAAAATTAATTGGCTGTCGGTTCAAAAAAATGTCCATAATTGAAAGAGTCTAGAAATAGCATACCCGACCATAAGATATATAAGATAATAGACTTGAGTCAACATAGTCAACGGTTTTCTATGGTATCGATTTTGTAAGTTTGAGTTAAAATGACATATTTTTAAAATTTGAGAATAAATTTATAAACCGATAAGTTTAGAATTTTTATTATCATTTTATAAATTGAGAATTTTAATAAAATTTACCCTAAAAAATAGTTTTAAAAAATGTAAGGTCCACGAAAATCCAAAAAAAAATCAATAAGCGAACAATGTGCTTTATGATACCAGGGGCACTTTTTGTTAATAAGAACTTTTTATTTTAGTGATACATTTTTATATTAAAAACAATATTACAAATGAATTCCAAATATTAACAATTGAAAAAAGTAATAAGTGAAAAAATAGACAAAAATAAAATGTACAAAATAAACATCATTTTAGTTTTAAAATTCACGATATTTCAGACCTAGTGACAGTAGCCTTTTGCAATTTTTTTTATTTGTAAACCTTTTCAATCGATACCCAAACTTGGATAGTTCAATTTCTAAAACGGGGTGCAAATCATCTGTTCGTCTCGAATTCGAATCTCAAATTTGAAGAGAGTGTGTATAGTCCAAATCATATATATAGCTAACCCTCGATTTTTAAATTAGACTGGACTTTCGTACATGACACTCTTACAAAAAAAAAATGTTTACTAAAGATATGACTATATATAGCTATTAAGTGCATACACTTTTTAGTATATTTTTTGCCTTTGGATTTTTTTCAATATCTACTAATATAAAAAATATGTGATGTGTTGGTTTCATTAATTATCTTTCCTTCTATAGAAAAAACATAACCGTTTATTTTTCTAAATTCCCAATTCCTCCACGATTTCCATTTTTTCGTCTTTCTCGATTTTCAATTTCTTCTAAATACTCATATCAAAGCTAGGAAAATGAGGAAATATTGAAATAAAAAGGTTAAAGAAAGACAGAAAAAAGATTAGTCGGCAAAATAATTTTGATATCAAGCAATCTAAAAACAAAATCATTATTCCGTAAACTCTTTTTTTTTTTGGTATAAAATTATTCCGTAAACTTTATCATTACACCCTTTAAAAAGCTACCAAATTTAAAAAAAAAAAAGATTTAAACAATCCCTCTGACATTAGGGTTTCTCTAACATTAGGGTTTCCTGATCAATCCCGCGACTAACATTTTGACCGGTTGCTTTGGTCAAAGTGGTCGGCTTACGACACGTAAGTGTAACCGTATCCGAAAGTCAAAAGTCAAACTAGTTAGTGACGTGTCGAGATGCATGATGGATCCTCCATATCCTATCATGTCCCAACCGATGAAGAAAGCTTTCAAAATATACAAAAACAACCATCTAGGCCTTTCTTCTTTTTTCACTCGGAGTATCGGCTAATTTAAAAACCCCATTTGTTAGTTTCTTTTTCTTATTATTATTATGTTAGCCCACAAATGGAATGTACACATACATTTACAATGACAATAATATGTATCTCTAATAAATACCTCTTATCCAATAAGAAATGCCTCTTATCCAATATGAGATGGCTCAATTGGTGGATAGGACAAAACTCTTTTTCAACCCAAATTCAAGTATCTGAGGGAAATTCAACCATACTTCCCCATCGTTTAGGAGACGTAGAACTTCGAATTATAAGAAAAAAGAAATTGGGACTTTAGAGAAAGTTTTTATACTTTGGAAAAATCTAAGCATAACAAGACACTTTTAATACACGGATATATATTATATGCACCAAACATATGCATATATATATATATATACATAAGCCCTTTGTGTGTGTATTATACGTGGAAGATGAAAATATTACTAGATGTTCAAATGTCTCTAATTAGTTTAGCTACTCTTTCACTCTGCCTTTTTTGTGCGTACATCACTAAGTTACATACTCATCGCCTTCTTCACAACTATATTATGAATCTGTTATATGTTCTTGCCATTATATATGTTGTCTATATATATACACACACATACACAATACAACATGCCCTCTGCATAATGTGAAAGTGATATTGGCGCGGCTCAATCTGAGAGGGCATTTATGCAACGCGTTAAATCCGTCTTCGGATTGAACCTCACCAATATCGCTTTCTTTTTTTGGCCGGTCCAAGGCCTATATAGCCATCAAAATTGATTCCAGAAATTTAAAAAACAAAAACAAAAAGAGATATGTATATGAATGCACGAGTGAAAAAAAAAAGTCCCTTTTCGGCTCATCGTTTTAAGGGAAGGAATGGGTGAAAGAACATATAGTTGAATTGTACAAAGAAAAAGCATATGGCCCCATGAAATGCACGACTTAGCGAACGGATGACCAAACCCTAATGATCGCTTCTCTCTGTCTCCCTCTTAAATAGATATAGGAAAAGAAAATAGGCAGAGTTAAGGATAACAAACATTGTACTAATGTTTTATGCACGCGCACACATACATACATACATACACACACACACACATATATATATATATATATATATATATATATATATATATGTATGTATGTGTGATAATAAAAGAGAAGAATATCAAACCAGAAATTTGATCAAGAAACAAAGAAGATTTTATCTTCGTGCGTGTATAAACATGATATGGAAATCGAAAACTCACAAGATGAGATGACAGATCTAAAAAAACGTATAGCCAAGGGAATGAATGATGGAGACCGATCATGGACAACGAAGGGCGATAATATATAGGAGTCGACTACATATGCGTATATAGATGTGCATGTGCGTGTGTATGTATCCATATATATATATATATATATCGAACCATATGAAAGAAATGGAAGACGAAGCAGAAGTTTTTTGCTGGTCATGTGAGGATTATGAGCACCAAACCACCTTATATATATAAATAAACCCTCTTGAAGACATGAACCCATGAGAAGAGGGAGATGCACATGTATACACACATATATATACATATATATATATTTATGCAGAGAGAGTGTTTGAGGGTTTTCTTGGGATAGAGAAGAGGGAAGGGGTCGGCCCTCGGGGATGACAACCAAATGGTGCGAGGGGAATGATGTGCCCTCCTAACCCCTTTTCTCATGCTTTCCCTTTATATTTTATTTTTCAACTTTACTGTTTTTTAAATTCATTTCTACTTAACTATGTATAATTAATATAATCCCATGAATACATAAATCATTATATATGTATATATCTAATTTTTTTCTTTGAGTTATATAAATCTCCGTATCCTCCAAAGGCTAAAAGGACAAAAAGAAACGTAAAGAACGCCACCCATTTTATATATTTAGAAACCACCACCTTTTTTTTAATCATGCTTAGATTTATATTTTAGTTTAATTAATCTCTTTCTTGGAATGGCAACAAAAGAGAGATCATAGGAAATATAGAGTCCTAATTAATTTTTTTTTAAAATTTAAAGGTGAAGCGATAAATTTTTTTTTTTTGGCTTATTGCAGGTTCTCTAATGATCAATCCATTGATTTTAAAATGGTGTATATTAAAATAAAATAGTAGTATATTGTTGGATCGGATAAAATGTCTTGATTTGGTGGGTTTATGAGTTATGTTATGGCTATACACACCTCCCATATTAATTGCCAAACGGGAAAGTCACGGGTGCTAGGGGTGGGAAAATATCTGAACCCGAAATAACCGAATCGAATCCGATCGATATATATCCGAACCGAACTGATTAAAATAAAATATCCGATTAGATATGAATGTTTTAAACCCGAAATAACCGAACCGGAAATAACCGAATCCGAAATAACTGTTAAACCGAATCTGAATTAACCATAACCCAATATATTTGTTTATCCATCCATATATCATCAATTAATATGAAATATATTCTAAATCTAATTAGAATAATGATATTGTTTTATAACCATGATATATAAAAAACGAAATATGTATGTATTTTAATGTTGTTTTTTTTATTTTTATAAGATAATTGTTTGAATTTTTTTTACGTTTTTTTATCGATCCGAATCCGAACCGATTAAAAAAATATACCTGATTGGATATAAATATTTCAAATCCGAAATACCTGAATATGAAATAACCGAATCCGTGTGATCGTCCACCCCTAACTCATGCATTTTATTTAGGAAAAAATAATTCCAATATTCACGATCTAGAAAATCAACGATTTATCTTGGAAATTGAGGATTATCAAAGCAGTCAAACAATTTTTAGCATTTATTAATAAATCACTATGTTCAACCAATAACGGATATATAAATAATTGTGGTAATTTACTAATTTTAAAAACAAAAAAAGTAATATATTTATTCAAATTATTAGGGCAATTATACCTATAATTATTAATTAAATTTGAACTTAGGTATATTTGACATTGGAAATGGTAAATATATTCGTGGTATGCATGTGACAACGTATTTGAATCGATGGAAGAGATAACCAAAGAATTCAGAGAAACCCTAAATTCTGAAAATTTTAATAGCCTTTTTAAAGAGTATATAAATATATTGCCACAATAAGGTAAGTTAATAATCGTTTTCGAGAGCGAAAATCGCTTATAAAAGCCCAAAAAAAAAAAAAACTTGTTGCGTGATTTTGTTTTTTATTTAAATGGGCGAATTGATTTTCATAGGATATAGTCCCGAGAGTTTATAATATAATTATAAACGTCGACATGAAAACGTACGACTGACTAATGGATCAAATGTTTTGTTGCTTAAAGACACGAGTTCGGAATGTCAGCGGAAGGATCTGTTCGTGTCTACGAGGAAAATCATTTATTTTAATTGGCAAAAAAGCACGTAACTAATATATAAATATAAATATACATATATATAAATATAATTAGAAAATTGGTAAATTAATCAATTAATTGGAGTATTTGTTATTAAAGCTTAGGGTATATAAAACAAATTGCAAAGCAAAGCGGGGACAACGGCGCTGAAGAAGCCCTGCCTTGGACCTGCAAGAGGGAACACACTCCTTGGGTTGTGCTTCTTCCTCTTTTCAACTGCTTTTTTTCATCTTTTCTTTATTATTTTTAAATATATATATATATATATATATATATATATATATATAATTTTCTTTAAGAAATATACTCCATACACCACTTGTTATTGTTCTTATACTTCACTTTTCAAAGAATTTAGATCAATTTATTACAAAACACTAGAGATTGGTATTGTCTTGAGCTTAGACTTCATATTATATATATATATATATATATATATATATATATAGATTGCCCTAAAACCCCCCGTTAACGAGAAATTGTTTTTACTTTTACTCCGTAACTATATTTTCTATGGCGACAAAGCATCGATAACATGAGAACAATAAAATAAAGGTATGATTTTTTATCGGGACAAATGTAAGCCCAATATAAATTTCATTAATTTATATGAATTAATCAAATAATTTAGATTAATTTTAGTGATATTGTGATAGATTATTCCACCGCTACAAAACCTAGGTTTAAAAAATTGTACACACACACACACATATATATATATATACACGTAAATATATATATTGTGCTTGTTGCGTTCATAGTATAATACATAAAGCATATATATATATATATATAGAATTAAATAAATTGGAAGAGAGATAATCATGGTGTATAAGAGAGGGGATTAGTCATGATTTTGGGCCGATAAGTGCGCGTGCGCTTCCCCAATAACACAGATTCTCTCACGCCTTTGAAGTATGTTTCATCAGATCCTAGGACTTTTGATTAGAGTTTTCTTCTTCTTCTTCTTCACTATCAATTAAACTTTGGATAATTAGATTCAACTAGCCTGATTTACGCACTTTAATCACTCTCTAATCCTTTTTAATCGTGTATTATATGGTTACGTAGTCAAATGTTGAAAAACTAATATCACAAATTATGTTTTTTTTTTTGTCAAAATATCTCAAATTATGTTTAAATGCTATTTTTTTAAAATATCCAACCCACAATAGCATAGTGGCCAATGAGGAAATGAGAGGACACTTCACACTTGGTTGAAGGTGCAAGAGAATTTAAGACAACTTTAAAAAAATATAATTATGAATCTAAAAGGTGTTTTGTTAAATATTCTGTTATACTCGTCTTTACAGAATCGTCGATATTAATTACAATATTTTTTTAATCATTCAAAAACCATATGTATTAATTATAATTGATCCTTTTC
The DNA here is from genome assembly GCF_000463585.1 of Tarenaya hassleriana. Lineage (NCBI taxonomy): Eukaryota > Viridiplantae > Streptophyta > Magnoliopsida > Brassicales > Cleomaceae > Tarenaya > Tarenaya hassleriana. The sequence continues at coordinate 2,397,129 of NW_010964923.1, forward strand.
AAAATGTTTAATGTCTTATACATACGCAGAAACATAGTGAATATTGTTACATAATATATATATATATACACATGCCCCCACTCTCAAATTAAAAAAACTCTAAATACTCCCAATTCTAAATATTTTTAGGTCCGCCAATGTGTGTGTGTGTATATATATATATATATATATAAGGTAGACTATAAAAATATTTGTTGAGATATTTGTTTATTTTCAGTAGCGGCAAAAAAGACGAGAAATTGTTTTTACTTTTACTCCGTAACTATATTTTCTATGGCGACAAAGCATCGATAACATGAGAACAATAAAATAAAGGTATGATTTTTTATCGGGACAAATGTAAGCCCAATATAAATTTCATTAATTTATATGAATTAATCAAATAATTTAGATTAATTTTAGTGATATTGTGATAGATTATTCCACCGCTACAAAACCTAGGTTTAAAAAATTGTACACACACACACACATATATATATATATACACGTAAATATATATATTGTGCTTGTTGCGTTCATAGTATAATACATAAAGCATATATATATATATATATAGAATTAAATAAATTGGAAGAGAGATAATCATGGTGTATAAGAGAGGGGATTAGTCATGATTTTGGGCCGATAAGTGCGCGTGCGCTTCCCCAATAACACAGATTCTCTCACGCCTTTGAAGTATGTTTCATCAGATCCTAGGACTTTTGATTAGAGTTTTCTTCTTCTTCTTCTTCACTATCAATTAAACTTTGGATAATTAGATTCAACTAGCCTGATTTACGCACTTTAATCACTCTCTAATCCTTTTTAATCGTGTATTATATGGTTACGTAGTCAAATGTTGAAAAACTAATATCACAAATTATGTTTTTTTTTTTGTCAAAATATCTCAAATTATGTTTAAATGCTATTTTTTTAAAATATCCAACCCACAATAGCATAGTGGCCAATGAGGAAATGAGAGGACACTTCACACTTGGTTGAAGGTGCAAGAGAATTTAAGACAACTTTAAAAAAATATAATTATGAATCTAAAAGGTGTTTTGTTAAATATTCTGTTATACTCGTCTTTACAGAATCGTCGATATTAATTACAATATTTTTTTAATCATTCAAAAACCATATGTATTAATTATAATTGATCCTTTTCAAAATGTTTAATGTCTTATACATACGCAGAAACATAGTGAATATTGTTACATAATATATATATATATACACATGCCCCCACTCTCAAATTAAAAAAACTCTAAATACTCCCAATTCTAAATATTTTTAGGTCCGCCAATGTGTGTGTGTGTATATATATATATATATATATAAGGTAGACTATAAAAATATTTGTTGAGATATTTGTTTATTTTCAGTAGCGGCAAAAAAGAAAACATCAAACCAAGATATTGAAATTGTTAACTAAAGTGAATTATTTTAAAAGTTATTGAGAATCTGAGGATAAGTCTCTCTCTCTCGATCAAATATACATATACATATATATATACACACACACATATATATATATATGTAGTCATATATATATATATATATATATATATATATATATTATCCTTTGGTTAGTCAAGTAATTATTATATGGCATGGAATGGGAACACATTCTTCATGCTTGAGACTAAGCCAAATGATGCAACTTGAGCATGTTTCTATTTTAAGATTTAACATAATTATTATTCTAATTGAAAAAAATTTCTCAAACTATAATGGATCGAATTCATTTTATTTTAAAATTTTATTTTAATATTCCCACGCGAATTGGAGCGCTTTACTTTAGAGATGATGTATGTATACATGTCCTTAGACATCTCGGAGTAAAGTGAACTTGCTTTCTTGTGTTCCTTCATCTTTATATACAATAACAATATTCCTTTTCTTTATAGTATATAATAAAATCCTACTTTTTAATTTCCTAAGGTTTCAACCTTTTTTTTATTTCAGTTTTAGTTTTCCAATTTATGTAATTTCTAACTTTTTTAATATCAATTAATTTGGTTTATTATTTAGGTTGAGATAATAAAATATAATCTAATACGATCTAAAACCAACTTTAAATAAAATTATCAAAACAAAATTAAATATAAATTTAATTGAAACAAATGAATAGTGAAAATCAGTTAGTTGAATTTGGAATAAAAAAATCAGTTCGACCTAAAATTCAATACAAAATTTAATTGTTTTAATAGTTTAATTTTGACAAAATTTTAGTACAAAAATAAATTTTAATCATCAAATTAATTAATAGCGATTTTATACAATCTTGTAGATGTATTGGCCCGGATACTAAATCCGGATAAACATGAATGGTTATAATAAATAAGTGGCAATTTTTAATCAAATTTCACTCAATCTATTAAAAAGATATATTCGTATAAAAAATAATAAATAAGTGGCAATTTTTAAGTGTTTTAAAAAAACAAAATTTTACATGAAATAAAGGGATTATCTCTATTTTTTTGTTTTTGATATTTTATTTATACCTGTCACTAAGATTTTTTTAAAAAAATTATTTTTATTTCTAAAATTAATTTTTAGAATAAATATATAATTTTTAAAAAATATCTCTTTAGATTTGGAGTTCTGTTTCACCACTCCTGTTTTATATATTAAAAAAAAAGGGTTCTTCCCCGTAGATAGGGGGTGCCATAGAAACACCAAATAAAAATTAGGGGTCAAGATCGTCATAATTTAAAAATAAAGACGAGTCTAAAAATTATGAAATAATATTTGGAAAATTATACATATTCCATTTTTACTTTGGATTTTATTGTTTACGGTTTAAAAAATATTTTTGAAGAATTATTTTTTCAAGTTTTCGAGTTCAATTTTATTCTAGATTTTATTAATTTAGTTTAACAATTTTATGAAACCCAATTTTTTAAATATAATTAAATATTTTTATACATTTTTTTGGCTGTGCTAAATATCATAACTTGGCATCAATATTTCATAATTAGTGTGTTACATGATGCCAATTAATCGGCCACAAATTAATTGTTAATAAAACTAAATCTCTGTTATTTGAAATTTGAGTTTAACTGTGATTGAGAAATATTGAAATAGAAAAATGAATATATGATTAGAGTAATATATAGATTTTAATATATAATTGAAAATAATAATAGATATAACATTATGTCAAATATTGTGTATCTTATTTATTTTTATTACATCTATATTTTTTTTAATTCATTTGTTAATTTTTGTATAAATATTTGAGTTATTTTCTATGCAATATGGATATAACTTTGGAAACAAAAATACAAAGGATTTGATGATTGACATAATTAGTATAAACATAATATTTTTTGGAACTTGGTTTATTGGGCGTTCACAACATTTCGACACAATTTAGATGTGATAATAATAATAATAATAATAATAATTTTCTCTCTTTTTGTATTCTTTCCTGGCCCATATCGAATCTTTCTTATATTTTGTCTGTAGGCCCAATGGGCCGAATCCTCTGCCGTATAATCCATTTTATAGTTTCAAACAGTTAATAATAATAATAATAATAATAATAATAATAATAATTGATGATGATGATGATGACGACGACAACAAAACTTTTTTTTTTTTACTTTGGTACTTGGGCTTATTTTATCGCCCTCAATAAATGGTAAAATACAGGACTACTGTCACTTATGCATATTGTGACAATAATTATTGTCCTAGCAATGTGGTAAAAAGTAAAAACCTCATTTCAAGGTTACAAAAACATTAATTTGTTAATTTGAAAACATACCGGTTTTATTTGTGGGCCCGGAAGAACCCGTATGAGGCGATGACGTACCGTACCGTATTGTAAATTTGTAATAGTGGCGGAAAGAGTAATATTATCAAAATATATATCTTTTGGAAATGGGTTTTATGACTTGAACCTATAGGTTTTATCATTTTTTATAATTTTCCCTATCTAATTTTTGAGGTACCAGAAATAGAAGAATTAGTAATAAACTATCAAATTAAATATTCAAATATTAAATTTGATTTATTTCTTTCAAAATTTCAACATTTATAATTTATTTAGGATTTTTAATAAAAGTGATATCTTTAAAAAAAAAATTTACTAATTTGAGAAGAGGCGTAAAATAAATCGAGGAAAGTAAGCGCATTGTTTTTATATGCTGTCCTTCAAAATATACGACAAACTCAATAATGTGGTTTTATATAATTAATTCATAAGAGGAAAAAAAGAAAAGAAAAGAAAAGAAAAGGGTATAAAGGTCATTTGACTAGATAAAGTAAACATCTGTAACTACTAGGATGCATGTCTTCCACCCGGATTCAGAATCAAACTTATCTCTCTCTCCCGATATTTTGGTCGTCTCTAATTCAAATTATAATATAGAAAAAAAAATTAAATCATCGGCATTTTTTTTAAGAAAACCTTGGAAACGTGAAGAAAAAAAACCTTGAAGCAGTCAACGACAGCGAGAGTGCGAGTTTGGTCTGAATCTCGATTCCTAAGACAGTCTCGTCTTGGAGAGAGAAAACAAATCCTGATCTGATCATCTATCTATCTCTCTCTCTCTCTCTCTCTCTCTACACACGCATGTGTAACTTTGTATATGACTTGATGTGTAGCTAAAAATTTGCAGAGGGATTCAATTTTCCTTTGGAAATCTGCTCTGTGTGGATGGATTTCGATGTGGGTAAGTTCCTCTGAAGCACGAAATCTCTAAAGAAGAAACCTTTCTCATCAATCAGGTTCTTTTACCGTCTTCTTGCTTGGTTCCTGATGCGGAATGGGTGAAATTTTTTTGTTGGGTTTTTAGGGTTACTGTTTTTTTTTTCTCTGAACTTCAACCAGAGATTCTCTGGTTGAAGGGTCCATTCAATGCGGATGATTAATGCTTCTTAAGGCACTGAGTAGGTAATTTTTACAATTGGGTCTTCATTAATGCTTCGCATCTTTCTTCTCCATCATGAAATCAAACGTGGAACTCTGGTAAATCTCTTCCCTTTTTGCTCAAAGCTCTCAACTTCATAGATTCTGTTTGATCATCTGAAGAAAGGAATCGAATTTGGGTTTGCTTGATTAATGCCCGAATCCCAAGATCTTATAGCTTCCTTGATTTGGGAGGATGATGATTTTGGCCCAACACCCATTGTTACAGTTTACCTCCTCTTCAATTGCTCGATTGATGGTTTGAACTCTGTTTCTTGATACCATTTGATTCGGTTTCTCGAACTGACATCATGTGTGTTGGTCCAAGAACTCGCAAATGTTGTCGCGTATGTACGAATCATTATGCATTTTCTTGTGTACATACACGAGATCTGCGAATCCCATGAGCAATCAAGATTGTTGTTGACATAATATAAGCGGAAATCTGGATAGGGAGTAGAAGATAAACATGTTTGATTACAGATTTTCACTTCAATCTTGATGGGAAACATTCTCGAGATTTCGAGGAGTTCTTGGTATGGTATGTTCTTATCTGTGGTTGACCTCGGTGTGAAATTTTGTTTTCTCTTTGAAACTCGGTATGAAAATGCATACAAAGATTCCAATTTTTTCATTACCTATCAAGATTTTTATATTCCGATTGCTTTTCCTTACTTTTTTTCGTGTTTGCTTGCTCGCTCGCTTGCTGTGTATAAACCACATTAGGAGTGTTCCGAGAATTCTAATAGACGAGCGGTTTCGAGATTCCTTGTTTACGTAATAACATTGTTAAAGTCTTTCTGAAAGTTTTAATCTTTTCTTGTCGGTCCATTTTGTTCTATGCAGGTGGATAAACGAGGGTGAATTCAGTGTTTGAAGCTTGATTTGAAAAATCCCGGAAATGTAAATGAGGCAATGGTAATGGCAATGGGAATCCGATCCTTACGTATATCCCCGAGAAGATTGCCCCCTAAACTCCTACTCATAACCCTTCTTATACTTTTCCCGATATGTTTGTTCGGTATCCTCTCAAATTACCAAACCATTTCGTATTTTTTCCGTCCCCTTTGGGACAAACCACCTCCGCCTTTTGAACATATAATACCTCATTACTACGCCGAGAATGTCTCAATGGAACATCTATGTAAACTCCATGGATGGACACTACGGTCTCAGGCAAGGCGAATCTTCGATGCCATCATCTTCAGCAACGAGCTCGACATCCTCGAGATCAGATGGTCGGAACTCGAACCCTACGTGACGAAGTTTGTGATCCTCGAGTCCAACACGACGTTCACAGGTAGGGGTGGTTATTTCAGTTTTAGAAAAACGGTAACCATTTGGTTTTATATTGAATTCGGTTTGGTTTGGTTTGATTATTTCGTTTTCGTTTTGATTGGGTTTTCGGTTTTTATTGATTAAAGTACTCATTTTTCAAATAAAGTGTTGGTTTTTTATTTAGTTTGGTTCGTTTCGGGTTTGGCTTTTTCGGTTCTAGAGAAATCATGACCATATGTTTTATATCATATTTGGTTTAATTGATTACGGTTATGTGTTATTCAATTCGGTTGGTTCAACTATTCGGTTATTTACCGAATTCTCCACCCTACTCACAGGTATCCCGAAACCTCTCTTCTTCGATTCCAACAGGGCGAGATTCTCGTTCGCCGAGGGCAAAATCGTCCACGGGGTTTTCCCGGGGAGGATACGCCCTCGAGGGAAGAACAAGGACCCGTTTGTCCTGGAATCGCAACAACGGATCGCCATGAACAGATTGCTCGGACGAGCGGGCGTACGAGACGGAGATCTCGTCATAATGTCCGATACAGACGAGATCCCGAGCCCTCACACGGTAAAGTTCTTGAAATGGTGCGATGGAATACCAAACATAATGCATCTGGAACTGAAAGATTACATGTATTCCTTCGAGTTTCCTGTCGATTACAGCAGCTGGAGAGCCTCGGTTCACGTTTATAACTCCTGGAGGACGCAATACCGACATTCCCGTCAATCCGACGTCATATTTTCTGACGCGGGTTGGCATTGCAGCTTCTGTTTCAGACATCTGACAGAGTTTGTCTTCAAGATGAAAGCCTATAGCCATGCGGATAGAGTGAGGCGGAAGGGTTTTCTCGATGTTTCGAGGATTCAGAGACAGATTTGCAGAGGAGACGATCTCTTCGACATGCTGCCGGAAGAATACAGCTTCAAGGAACTGATCAAGAAGATGGGTTCGATCCCTCATTCGGCATCCGCCGTTCATCTTCCGGCGTATTTGATTCAGAACGCTGATCGGTTTCGGTTTCTCCTGCCCGGAGGATGCCTCCGAGAAGAACCTTAAAAAGGATTCTGTCTTATTTGGTTTTGTTGGTAGATTTTTTTAATGCAGTTTGTATTGATGGAGAAAAAAACTATAAATAAGGATTTATTTTTTGGATTCTTAAGCCTAACAATAACGTGAAGTTAACGTGAAGTTGTTGAATTTCATACAACATAATATCAATGGATGAAGATATTTATGTTTACGGTTCATTTTATATTCCATTCGATCTGCGCAAATTTACTCAATCTATATGAGAATAGTTGAAGTTGTTACTGATGCTGATGCGATATATATATATATATATATATAAAGAGTCTCAAACGAGCCAACTCGGTCTGACTCAGATCAAAATGAACTGATTTATTTTTTCAACTTATTAGACTCATTTTGAAATGAATTATAAATTTTTTTTTGACTCGATTCAACTCGTCTATTTTACGAGTTAAACAAACATGTTCACAAAATAAAGAAAAATATAATATTTCGTATTTATATTATGCAAAAATACCAAATAAATAGTATTTTAACATAAAATTTAAATATCAAAGTTAAGTTATACAAATATAGCCACTAAAAAAATTAAATTAAATATTAATTTTTTTAAAAAATATAAAAACATATAAATTTTTTTAAAAAATATCTCGAATCAATTCTCGCGGCTATGGCGAGTTTGCCTGCTTATAAACAAGCCTTCAAAATATTGGTTTATCTCACTATAAAACGAGACAGTAACGAGATAGTTCGTGAATTGCGTTTGGCAAAGTCGTGTAAGCTTGTCCCACCCGAGTTCGAATCTCAAATTGGTGAGAAGAACACAATTCCAATCACATAGTTTGCTTTCGATTCCGAGATTAGTTTTGATTTTATCCCAAAACATCCAGTTACAAAAATAAAGTGGTGTAAGGTTTAACAAAGTATATATAGACACATATACACTTTGTGGTCCCATACCACTTGTTAACACCATTAGATCAAATAATAACACTGCAATTAAGGATTGGAGATTTCAGTTTGGTTTTGAAAAGCAGAATCGAATTATAATATTCAGGTTCGATTTGGATAATTTAAAAATAACTGATAGGATATGAAAGCAGAATAATCATATGGAATTTGGTTTATTTGGGATGTTATAACAAAATAATATCGGTTATTAACTGGTCAATTATTCGTTTCTATCCATATGGTAGGTTAGGTTTGGGTTTTAATCTCAATCTCAAGTATATATATACACTTTAATCAAATTTATTTAGGTTAATTATGAGTTCTTTACTAAATTAATATCTCACATAAATATAAAAATAAATATGTTAACATCGTGTATGTAATATTTCTTTTATCTTCTTAATATAAGAAAATAAAAATACACAAAGGCCAGATTTTATGAAAATAGTGATTGTCATACATTTTTCAAAAAACACGACAGTTTATTTTTCTATCATATTTCTAGATTTTGAAAATTGTAAATCTGGAAATTTCAATTTCTATTTTTCGATATTATATTCAGTTGTATCCGGTCTCTATCTTTTTTTTGTTGTTGAATGTGAAGTGGTATTAATACGTGAGGTTCAAAATAATTACAAAAAATCCCCATTGTTTGGGTAACCCGTCTCTATCTTGATTCGTATTCAACATATTTAAAACTTGAGATATTTAAAGTTTCAAATCTCTTGAAATGGATGACAAAGAATATGAAGATGAAAATGGCGATGATTCATCATTCTTCTTCTATTGGTATTTAGATTTCTTACCATCTTCTTGTTTCTCTCCTTCAATGACGATCGATCTTTCCATCATCTTCTCATATATGAAATTTGTTTTACCCACCGATAAGGAAGAAAGCAAATTTCATTCCCAACGCGGGTTTGAGTACTCACTTGGAGAGAGACATTCACTTGGACTTTCTCGATCCTCTGAAAGATGTAGTCGGGGGAAAAGTTCGGTGAATTTCTGGATTATTAAAAAAAAAATTGTTTTATTGGTTCAGTTTATTTCTTGATGAAACATATTGATTCTTTATGTATTCGTTCATTTCCTTCTTATATCGACGATTTTCCAAAATGACATCGATTTTATTGTTTCTCTATTCATCATTCTCTCTTTCTGATCGTGTTTTCTCTTCTCTTTCCGATCGATACTCATTCCAGTCGAATTTTCTCTTCCCTTTTCGATCGTGTCATTTGCTCTCCGCCCGATCTTGATGAGTGTCTTTGTTTTGAGTCGTGGAGGCTTTCTTCGAGCTGTGGTGACTTCGGTTCATGCCGTAGAGTTCATTTCGGAATTGGACGCCATAAACTATTTGAACGGTGCGTTATAGTGTTTGTATTTCTTTTACCTTGTGTGAGCGTATTAGAATATGTATCGGTTAAATATTAATTTGGTTTGATTTTATTAGTAAAATGTTTAGTTTAATGTTTTGTTTGGTTTTGATCAAATATAGACAAATTCACTCCATCCTTGTTCTCAATTCATATATAAAAATTATTTAAATTTAAGACAGAACAAATAATACAAGAAAAATTCTACAAAATTCTCTTAGTCTCTCCATTTTGTCTATTTTACAAAATAGTATTTACTTAATGTCTTTCAAATTCAAATAATCTTGATACATATATAGAATTATACTCCCACACAGTTAATTGATTACATTAATTATTCTAATAAATTTTAATAAATAATAATGGAATAAATTATATTTTTAGAGTGTTGATATTTTCTATATCGAAATATTTTGAAATTTATTTTTAAAGATAACTCAATTGATCTTTGGAAATCCACATATATATTATATATTAACTTTAAACACTAATTATTTGTTACGTGGGGTTCCTATTTTTTTCCATTTACTTTAAAATCGAAAGAGGATATTTTTAGATTCTTTTTCACGAGATTGTTTTTGGATATTTTTTGTTATTTTCCATTTAAAAAAATAAAAAATTGCGTCGACAAGAATAGACATATGGCTCCACGGCGACTAGAAAATCGAGGTAGTAACTGGTAAAATGTATGATATCGCGATACGATAAATGAGAAAAAGAAAGGACGATATATTGCGATATATTCTCTGCGGGATTATTTCCTTTTTCCTTTATCTTTTTCTTTTCTCTATCTTCTTTAATGGAAACAAAATGTCTCGTAGTCTTTTTCCTCTCTCATGCCTCTTGTCTCGCGAGTATGCAATTAACGATACTCGCTGTATCTGCCTTGTGATTGTGAGGATCTAAATTTAGATATAATAATACTTGACCATAATTAAAAAATTATATACGAAAATTTGGCAGACAGAAAAATACATGCGAAAGAATTATGGTGAAAATTTGTTTACACAATCGCAAAAGTTCATTATATTTTAATTCATTTATTATTTATATAGTTTTTGATAAAGACTATCATCAATTCAATTATACGGTAAAATATGTTCAAAACATTTTTGGATATAATATATAGTAATACAACAATGCATTTAATTTGAAATTTTATATGTTTTTTATTAATTTAAAATTATATATAATAAAATATCAATATAATATCGGATATAATGTTAATCTATACGTTAAAGAAATTCTATTTTTCTCATCTAAAAATATAAATCTTTATAATAAATTTATATTTGATGATAATATTCTCTGTATAATAAACCGAATACATTTTTTTGTAAATTCAATTATAATTGTAATCACACAAAAATAGTTCTAGTTCAATAATATGTGTTTATGTATATGTTGTAGTTATATCATATTTAGACATGAGTAGTTTTATGTATATACATATATCCTTATTTAGTTTTCATTTATAGACATATGCAATATTTATGAGGAAAAGTTTTAAAATAATTCTATATATTTTTGTTATTTATAATTTTGTATGAATTTTATGGATATCTCATGAGCATATATATATATATATATATATATATATATATATGAAAATAATAATAATAATAATATAATCATAATAATTATATTATTATTATTATTATTAATCACCATCTTTATCGGCATAAATCCTAAAATTCCAGGTTTTTTAAATTTAGGAAATTGGTGAAAAAGCTTAGGAAATTAAATATTCAAATAATGCCATAAAAAACACAAAATGCACCCAAGTGTTGTCGATTTCCCTAATCATACGATTTGCCTCTTAACACCATCGTTTACTCTTTGTTCAGCGCATGGGGTCACGCGTCTCTCATGAATAGTAATTTACAATCAATAAAAATATTTAAAACTAATATATATATATATATATATATATATTATTGATCTGTTAGAAAATTCAAAACACGATGTTTCTAATTCATTACAAGAATAAATCTTGAGACTTTCAATATAAAATTTATGAAGATTAGTGATTTCAAAATAAAAATATTATAATTTAACTTTTACATTTTAAAATTGTTTTTTTGCTAGCATATATCTTCTAAATAATGTAAAATGAATCAAAACACAAAATGGAACATGATGGATATATATCAACAATTTAAAAATCGTATGTCCATATAAAGATGTCACTAACTTGTATGTTGCTGAAATTCAAACAGCGTTGGAATATTAAAAATACCTTTTTTTTTTGGTAAATGGAATATATTAAAAAATAGTTGCTTTAGATATCGTGGTTTTGGACATATTCATTGAATATTACAAAAAATACAGTATCATATTTGTAAAAAGAAGATTAATTAACTTAACTTATATATTAAAAAAAAATTATTTTCCAATTTAAGAGGAAGAATTGTCTAGGAGATAGACATCAAATCATTAATGCCAGATCTGTTACACTTGCAAGAGAATTAACTATAAATAGATTTGAAAAAAATATGATTAACAATTAGACATTTCATCTTTTTTTTGTTATATATTTTATTATTTATAATTCGACTTTTTCAATTTAGTATATATATTCTTCAAATTTCTGTATGCCCAAATTTAGTTTTTATTAAAAATATTCACTTTTGAAAAATATATTTTACTTTCCATTGATTTTATTTTTAAAAATTGTAATCAATTAATTTTTAACTCGAACCAAAATAACCAAGCTGATCCCAATTATTAACTGATGATAACATTTCCAATTATAGTTATTTTCTTAACGGTGAGAAAATTAGGCAAATTAGCAAGTTAATGACACTTTCCTAAATAACTGAAATCCAGCTGGATGAATGCATGAATGCTCCAGCGTGTCAATAAGTACAAGCACTTATCACGATTAACACGTGACCATCAACCTATCACCGTATAAGCAGAAATACTTATAATATCGGGGCCATGACTATTGTTTCCCTCTATTCTCGTATCGTATCGCGATATTTAATTTGTCAGTTTCAATCAAGCGTCTCTTTCTCTCTCCTCTTCGATTCAAAATCCCTAATCTTTCTCTCTTTTTTTTAAAAATTAATTAATTTCATTTTGTTACCTCTATATAAATACTTTCCCAGAAGAGATACAAGAGAAAAAAAAAGGTTAGAGAGAGAAAGTGTAGAGAGAGAGAACCCTCTCTCCTTCCTCCAAAATTCTCCCAAAGTCCCTCGATCTAAGAAACCTAACCATTTTCCTCCATGTAAGTTCGTCGACTCTGTTCGTCCTTTTTTTCTTGTTGTTCTTGCGAATTTTCTGGGTTTTTTTTCTTTTCTTGGTGCTATTCCTCTCGGCCTTTCTTGAGTTTTACGACTTGAATTATCGCACTTCTTTCCCTGATTTAATATTGTTTTTTTCTTCTTCTCCACCATGGAATGGAATGCTTTTTTTTTTGGATGTCGGACAAAGTTGTGCTTTAGGTTTTTCCTACTTCAGATCTCATTTAATGTTTGTGTTTAATCTTATTCCCAGAGCTGTTCGAGTCATGTCCTCACTAAGCAGAGAGCTTGTTTTTCTAATACTTCAATTTCTCGACGAGGAGAAATTCAAGGAGACTGTTCATAGGTATTCTTCAATTCCTATCTGTTTTGGTTTCTCATGCTGTTCCCGTGTTTGCAAATTTTGTTTTTTTGTTGAATGCATTTGTAATTTCAAATTGGATTCTATGACAATGTTTGTGTTGTTCGTGTGGTGGGTTTTGTGAAGATTGGAGCAGGAGTCAGGTTTTTACTTCAATTTGCGTTACTTTGAGGAATTGGTGACTAATGGTGAGTGGGATGAGGTTGAGAAGTATCTGTCTGGCTTCACAAAGGTTGATGACAACAGATATTCGATGAAAATTTTCTTTGAAATCCGGAAGCAGAAATATCTTGAAGCTTTAGACAAGTGAGTTTTATCGTTTTTTTGGTTATAATGTGGATGAATATGGTGGGATGTTGTAGTTTCAGAAATGGGATTTTCTGAATGATTTACTCTCTTGGTAAATGCAGACGTGACCGTGCTAAGGCAGTGGAGATTTTAGTGAAGGATCTGAAGGTTTTCGCGACATTTAACGAAGATCTCTTCAAGGAAATTACCCAGCTGTTAACATTGGAGAACTTTAGGTTCGGTTTGCTTTGCTCGTCAAAATTTGGTTATAGAATGCTTTAGTGATAGGGAAGCGCTATATTGCTATGAATCGTGTTGGCGATGATTTCTTCGCTGATGTCAATTTCAGAGACAATGAGCAGCTGTCTAAGTATGGGGATACAAAGACAGCAAGAGGTATTATGCTTGGCGAATTAAAGAAACTAATAGAGGCCAATCCACTCTTTCGCGAGAAACTTCAGTTTCCTGCCCTCAAGAGTTCCAGGTTGCGGACTTTGATAAACCAAAGGTGCGTGTGTCATAATGTCTCTCTCTCTTTGACTAGCTTCTGTGCTATTGTCTGTTTATGCTCTTCTCTAATGATAACACGTTTGACATTTATTTGAAATGGGTTGCAGTTTAAACTGGCAGCATCAGTTGTGTAAGAATCCAAGGCAGAATCCTGACATCAAAACTCTATTTGTGGACCATACGTGCAACCTACCAAATGGTGCGCGTGCTCCATCTCCTGTCACAAATCCCTTAATGGGTTCTGTGCCAAAGGCAGCAGGATTTCCCCCATTGTCTGCTCATGGTGTAAGTGTTGTTTGGAGAAGTTACATTTAAAAGTTATATGGAATTATGAGTTTCTATCTTCGCTTCTGAGCACATCTTTTGCAGCCATTTCAGCCTGCACCAGGTGCAATTCCAACGCCTCTTGCTGGATGGATGGCTAATCCATCTTCCATGCCTCACCCTTCTGCCTCCGCAGGTCCCATGGGACTGGCTGTTCCGAACAGTGCAGGTACCTGTTTCACCTATCTGCGAGTCTGAATGTTATCATTGGTTCAAAAACCAGTCTGTTTTTAAAGCAAAAATCTGAAGGATTTTGGATAAGGAATGAAAGAAATAAAACGAGAAGCATGCTCGTGTTAATTTTACGCCATAGCACACAAAAAGGGTCTTGGTTATCAAGTCAACATTTTCCCAGTTAATCAAGATTTTTAATTTAGATTTCTGACTGTTCTACTTCAATTGTTTATTGCTTCAGCTGGTATCTTAAAACGCCCCAAGACCCCCCCTGGTGCCTTGGAGTATCAAACTGCAGATTCTGAACATATTGTGAAGAGACCAAGGCCTTTCGGAGCCTCAGATGAGGCACTCAGCAATAGTGTATGTGTCAATTAGTGAGTTTTGTTGAGCGAATAATAATGTTTAAACAATTGAACTGAACACATATAAACTCACTTGAGCGATTTTTGCTAGGTTGGGCTTTGGGTGTGGGAGTAGGTATGCGATTGGTGGTTATGAGTAGGTCATTATAGGACAAACTGTAGCTAAATTATCTCGCTTTTGCTTATGTTTTGGTCCATGTTTTAGACATTTTACAATGTGTTGTGGCTGTTTTGTTGTAGCTAAATTAATCCCGCTGTTTGCTTATTTCTTGCTCCATGTTGTAGCCATTTTACAATGTGTTGTGGCTGTTTTGTCCAGTGGTCACCAGAACTTTACAATAGGTTTTATGGTAGGGAAAATGATTTATGAAACAACGATTTCCGTTCAACTAACGGAGTGGGGAGATGATGTTCTGCAGTTTGGATTCTTCAGGATATTGGTGCTTCCTATACGAGATATATGTTATCCTCTTAAAGGAACATGCTTTGCTAATAATTTTATGTTGATAGTTAGTTTTTAATGGGCTAATTTTTAATGGGTTATGTATGCATTTTTCAGGCTGGTAATCTTCCAGTAAACATTTTGCCAGTCGCGTACCCCGGCCATGCCCATGGGCATAACGCATTATCACCTGATGAGTTGCCCAAGGCTGTTGTTGCGACTCTCAGTCAGGGTGCACCTGTCATGAGCATGGATTTCCACCCGGTTCAACAAATTCTTCTCCTCGGTAAGTTGGGCATAGACATCAGCTGGTATGCACTGGTTTTGTAACTCCATCTCTGGATTTTTATCCATTAAAGATACTGATGATCAGTCTGTGTTGTCAGTTGGTACGGCTGTGGGTGCTGTTTTCTTGTGGGAGTTGGGTGCTCGAGAAAGGATTGCAGTAAAGGGTTTCGAGGTCTGGAAGATTGAAGTTTGTTCGAAAGCTTTGCAGGTTTGTTTTTTGGGGTCTG
This sequence comes from Tarenaya hassleriana, assembly GCF_000463585.1. Lineage (NCBI taxonomy): Eukaryota > Viridiplantae > Streptophyta > Magnoliopsida > Brassicales > Cleomaceae > Tarenaya > Tarenaya hassleriana. The sequence continues at coordinate 2,412,897 of NW_010964923.1, forward strand.
GATTATGTTACTGTATCAAATTACTGCTTTGGCAGAGAATGCTTAAACTTTCATCTCCGTTACAGGCATCTCTTAGTGCTGATTACACTGCATCTGTGAATCGTGTGGCATGGAGCCCTGATGGTACACTTTTTGGTATGTATGAATTTCGTTTAGAGTAGTAGATAAGTTCTTTATTATCAAATACGGATATTCAGATAGTGGAAACATTTTTAAGCTTGGAAAACTTGTGCTATGCGGACTTTGATATTTTGTCATATTTCAGGTGTGGCATACTCTAAGAGCATTGTGCACATATACGCTTCCCATGGGGGCAGTGATATAAGAAATCATCTGGAGGTTCGTTTGGCGATATGCTCTTTTATTCATGTCAGGCCTAGTAACCAGATACTAGAGTGGACCATTTATATTTTACCCATAAAATATTAATAGGAAACGCGTATAGTTTGGAAGGCTGAAAGCTTTAGTCTCTTTGGATTTCAGATTGAGGCTCATGCTGGGAGTGTTAATGACCTTGCATTTTCGTACCCAAACAAACAACTATCTGTTGTCACTTGCGGCGAGGACCGATTGATTAAGGTTTGTTTCTCCCTTACGTATATTTTATCAATGTACTAGTTCTTGGGCATGACTTACTTGAATGCACAATTTTTCAAGGTCTGGGATGCTGTTACTGGGGCAAAGCGGTTTTCCTTTGAGGGTCATGAAACACCAGTCTTTTCTGTTTGCCCGCATCACAAGGAGAACATTCAGGTAACAGCTGATAGAAGTTCTGTGATTCTTCTGTGGATGTACCTTACAAACAGTCTTATATGATCAGTAAAAAACGTTTTTTTTTTCACATGGCAAAGATTTGTATACAGGTTTTCTCATAGTGGTGTGTTCATGGAATATGTCCGCAATCTTTTTTTAATGTCTTCTGTTTTTCATGTTTTCAGTTCATCTTCTCAACATCAACTGATGGAAAGATAAAAGCTTGGTTGTATGATAATATGGGATCAAGAGTTGACTATGATGCTCCTGGCCATTCTTCAACAAGAATGGCATACAGCAGTGACGGCACAAGGTTCACCCGTCCTTCATAACTTTCTTTTTGGTCTTTCTTTGAATCTCTTTGCCAGTTTTTTTTATCTCAAAATATAAACTAAGAAAATGCAATTTATAGGCTGTTCTCTTGTGGGACAAACAAAGAAGGAGAGTCATTCTTAGTGGAGTGGAATGAAAGTGAAGGAGCTGTGAAAAGAACATATATTGGCCTTGGAAAACGGTCTGTGGGGATTGTGCAATTTGACACAACCAAAAATAGGTTCTTAGCTGCTGGTGATGAGTCTACTATCAAGATTTGGGACATGGACAGCACGAATCCTTTGACAACGATTCATGCAGATGGTGGCTTACCGGTAATCATCACTAACTAGATGTTAAAACTTGGCGCAATACCTATTTCTCTTATCTCCACCTATCAGCTAACTCATTTGCTTTAAACTTGAACTTGCAGGCTTCTCCTTGCATTAGATTTAACAGGGAAGGGATACTGTTAGCTGTCTCAACTACTGACAATGGCATTAAAATTCTTGCAAATTCTGATGGAATTAGGTTGCTGAGAACAGCAGAAAGTCGCCCATTTGCTCCTTCATCGGTTATGAAGGTATAGCTTCCGAGATACATACACTGATAATACATTATAATCAATTTATTAATGTGATGTTTTGTACAGGCCCCTACAGTGACTGGTTTTGGTTCCCCAAGTGCAAATGCTGGAACAAGTATGGCAGATAGAGCTGCATCTGTTGCCGCTATGGATGGCAGTGTGAGTTTAAATTTAAACTTGCAAATGTATCCTTGTGTTTAAGGTTGGCTGCTTATGTAGTAGATGACCCATGAATTTGAGTTTGTTCAGAACAATGATAGCCGAAGTCTGACTGAAGTGAAGCCTAGAATCACTGACGATCCAATGGAAAGATCTAGGACAGGGAAACTTACAGAGATTAGTGAACCATGTCAGTGCCGCTCCGTGAGGCTCCCTGATAGTCTGACGGCCACAAAGGTAATACATACTTTCGTCAACCGTAGCCTCTTTTATATCAAAACATGCTTCCATATGTAAGCTGGGTTCTAATTTTAGATCATAAGCGAGCCCCAATAGCAGGATATGATCAACATCTTTAAGTTGGAAGCAGTTGCTACATAACTTATGGTCTGATTTAAAACATAGATTGCGTATTGTTTATGGTAAATACTTTGCTAAATGAAGTTGGCACTGTTATCTAGCTGAGCATCAATTTTCGTCAGCATTCTCTCAAACTTTTGTTCCGGGGTTTCAGGTTTCCAGATTAATTTACACAAATACTGGACAAGCGGTATTGGCCTTGGCATCTAATGCGGTACACAAGCTCTGGAAGTGGCAGAAAAATGATCGTAATATGAGTGGAAAGGTCTCCTTTGGCCTCTTGTGTTTCATTAAACATTTTTTGGTGCACTTGATGTTTTTATTGCAGGTTATGATAATTTTTGCTTAATTTGATCTCTGTTCGCAAACTTTTTTGACATTTTCCCTTGTTTGTCTTTTAGGCAACAGCTAATGTAACACCTCAATTGTGGCAACCTGCAAGTGGGATATTGATGACCAATGACATAAGTGACACCAATCCTGAAGACACTGTTCCCTGTTTTGCCTTGTCCAAGAATGATTCCTATGTTTTGTCAGCTTCTGGGGGAAAGATTTCTCTCTTCAACATGATGACATTCAAGGTGATTATATTTTCATTCAACATGATGACATTCAACCTGCTATTAAACATCTCTAGTATTAAATAAGACCCGATTTCTCATTTTCCCTGTCATTCATGTATGTTCAAGAGACGAGAGGAAATTCAGATTTTCTCCTTTTATGGAATCTAGTTTGATATAAGGCAGCATGCTGCGTGCAAATCTAAATTTATTGTCAGATTTTGGCAGGCTGGTTAGTGTTTGCATTGCCAGACTGGAGAATCTACTTTAAATTGCTAATTGATATTTTGAATTTAAGCCCTAGCAGATAGCAGTTATAGACAAAGCTTTGAGTTTGTAGAGATCATCATTTTGTCAATCGTGGCATCTAAATTTCCCGACAGATTCTTATTTTTGTGTTTAGGTTTTCATGCTGTGTTGTTTTTTTTCCTTGTAACTGTGTAGACTATGACAACTTTCATGCCCCCACCACCAGCGGCAACATTTTTGGCGTTTCATCCTCAGGATAATAATATAATTGCCATTGGAATGGAAGATTCTTCTATCCAAATCTACAACGTTCGAGTTGATGAGGTAGGCTTTCTTACAATGAAACACTACATTATTTGGGTGATCAATAAATATCCGGTTACTGATAAAATCTAGTGGTCTTTACACTTGCCAGGTGAAAACAAAGTTGAAAGGTCATCAGAAAAGAATAACGGGTCTTGCTTTCTCACAGACTCTGAATGTTCTTGTATCTTCAGGAGCCGATTCTCAGGTTAGATATGTTTAATGTTGCAAACTCTGGGGAAAATTTTATACATCATGGCAGTCCCTTTGCTCATGCTAGTCAAGCCGGGCTTATAATTTGCTTACGGTCTTGTCTTCAGCTGTGCATTTGGAACACGGATGGATGGGAGAAGCAAGCTAGCAAGTTTTTGCAGATTCCGAATGGAAGATCCATGCCACCTGTGTCTGATACCCGCGTCCAGTTCCATCTCGATCAGACTCATCTTCTTGTCGTTCATGAAACTCAAGTAGCCATATACATCGCTCCAAAGCTTGAATGCTGGAAGCAGGTCCACTATATCTTCTTTCATATTCCATAGCATTGCATTCTTTCTTAAGAACAGTCGTTTTTCGATATGCTATTTGATAAAATGAGACTCATCTCTCTTCTTCTTCTTCTGCCAAACAATGAAACAGTGGTTTCCCCTTGAAGCAAGCGGTCCGATCACGTCTGCAACATATTCTTGCGATAGCCAGTCGATATACGTTAGCTTTGAAGATGGCAAAGTCGATATCCTCACTGCTCCGAATCTCAGGCTGAGATGTCGGATAAACCCGTCGGCCTATTTGCCTTCCAACCCAAGGTATGCATGCCTCTTTCGTCTTCTCTTTTCCATTCACCTGATAACCAAACAAACAAATAAAATATAAACCGAAACAATGTTGCAGCTCAAGGGTATACCCTCTCGTGATAGCGGCTCACCCATCAGACCCAAACCAGTTTGCATTAGGTCTCAGTGACGGAGGCGTACAGGTGCTCGAGCCATTAGAGACAGAAAGTAAATGGGGAAGCTCACCTCCTGCAGAAGACAGTGCCGGCCCAAGCTCTGCTACTGGAGTAGTTTCCTCTGAACAACATCAAAGGTGAAAACGTTTTCACCTTGCTCGATCCCCCCTCTTGCAAGCGCGTTGATCGTTTTTTTTTTTGCGTTTCTCGTCTCGAACTCCTCCTTTTAGATGAATATATGGAAACTCCTACAGTTTTTTTTAGAGTAATCAATCAAAGCCTGATGTAGACCAAGGTTTTCTCCTAGCCTGTGGCTTGCAAGTTTTTGCAGCTTTTAATGGCGGCTTTAGGGTTTCTTCTTTGTTCCTTTTTTTTTTTCACAACCTAGGATGAGAAATAACTTCTCTTGAATGTAAATTTGTCCGATCAACGCGAGAAGAGGAAGGTGAAAAAACTGAACCCTCGAAAGCTAAGTCATGTCTCAGTGGACACTAACCTTTTGGTTAAACAGAAACATCACTCTTAGTTGTATGCTTTCTCTTACTGAAAGCTTCAAACTTTTTTTTTTTGGGTAATCAGTTGTTGCCTCTTTTTCATCTTTTGCACGTACGTATTATTTACACAGTGATCACATCAGTTACGGATGAGCTTTGAGCTCTTCTCATGGCGAAAATGTAAAAATAACGTCGGCCCGGTTTTTCCAGTTCTGAAACTTGTTCAATTCCTTCTCCGGCCCGACTTCTTTTTCTTTCGAGACGAGGAAGACGGCTCTTTGCGAGGGATCGGTAGGACGGTTCCTTCACGTATCGTGTCGGAATCCGGCATATCCTTGACGATTTTCTGGGCTTCGATGTAAACCCTAATGTCTCTAATCTGTGTTACAGAACAATATCACCCACTTGAACACAAGTTTTGTCTCACAGAGACAGGCATTACCAAACAAAAGTAAGTGTAAGAATTTTACCTGTTCTTCAAGATCAAGTATTGTCTCATCTTTTGATTTCAGCAATGCAACCTCCCTGGAGAAACAACAAAATAAAACTATCGTAAACTTTTCGAAATCTCGGTTCTGAAAACAGATAAAAATCGTTTGACAGATGGATATTGTTTGGATGTATGCCGAAGAAGATGGGGTTGGGAAAGGATCGGCGAAGAACTTGTACCTCTGTTCTATGTCCCTGGCCATCTTCTTCAAAGCTTTTTGGTCTTTTACGAGGTTTCTGTTGACCTATAACCAGAATTGGTAACAGTAGTATCAGGGCATTTACCTAAGAAGCTCGACAACACAAAAAAGAGAGAGAGAGAGTCACCTCAGCGACGCCATTTTTATCATCTTGAGATTTCTCGATGTTGCTTTGAAGCTCTTCCATTTGGGCAGCAACAGCCAGCTCTATCGCCTCAGAGACGTTGATCTCTTGTTTTCTTCTCGCTTCTATAATCAGATATTCATAGTACTGAAAACGGCATCATTCAGCATTATTTTGAGACAGTGCCAATGCTTGTTGAGATGCAAAATAAGAAACAAGCATATGAAGAACTAACTTGCCTGCCTTTGTGCCCTCAGCTGACTTATGAGAAGGTCGTTGTACTCTCTTACAATCTGCAAAAGAGAGAAAAGAGCATTGAGACGAAAAAAATTTATCAGCTGTGAGAGAAGAAATCTTACCGAATCAACTTTGCTGTCAAAGACGAATCTGCTGATTCCATCAACCTTCGACCGGTTTAATCTATGAACGTAAACGTCGCCAATGTAATCCAAGATTTGTCGCGTTCGTGAATCGAGTGAATAGCAGTGATGTGTTTGTTTCCAGTGTTTGATGGAATGACCTTCCTTATACCTACAGTCCAGAAGAAAAAAAAATGACATTTCTCTAATGAAGAAGTTCTACACCTGAAGAATATCAGGATGTGTTCATATTCAAGTTCAACTGACCTTCCACAACCTAGGAAGCCACATACAAGACATGTCCATATGTTTTCTGTCGTTCCACATATCGAACAGCTCGGTATCTCATTCTGTTGTTGACACAACCGGCAAACCTGCAAACAGAATCAAATGAGCTAAACATGTACAAAGCATACTTCCTTTTAATAAAAAGTGGATTGATCAGACATATTTTGAGCCAGGAAAATGCAAAGTTTGCATGATATGCAATAGCAGAGAGCAAACTTCCAAATGAACACATGAGGGGGAATCCATATCTAACTCTAGCAGCTCACCTGACAGGACAGGTAAGTCCACTTTGAACTGCTGAGTACACCACTTGTGTCCGGATCTAATCTCTCTGCCGGAATCAAATTCCAAAACATCAATATTCAAAAGGAATTAGACCAGACAAAGATTTAGAAGAGGAATATAGTAGAAAGAACCCGAAAACAACTCGTAAAGCTCACCAAGACATATTGGGCAGGTGGGTAGCTCGGTGAATCCTGCAGGCGGGGAACCAGCAAGCTCATCGGATTCCGTGTATTCCACGGATAGTACATAAAGGATATGGCAGATCTCGGCCTAAAACACAATGAAACTCGGTATCATGCAAGGAAACGAACCAAACCCATAATCACGAATGCCATTTCCAAATGCTTTTATTCTATATACCTCAGATGGTGCAAAAGGTCTGCCATTCAAGTTCTTGTAGAGTCCATCTGCTGTCGATTGGTCAGGAAGCGTGATAAGAACACTATATCGATCTTCCATTTCGTCGTTCCTATAAATTTACCACGAAACACCGAATCAGAGACATAGCAAATAATCAATCATGCTACAAAGAAGAACACAAGTTGTAGATCATAAATCACTCTCAACCAGATGACAGAACTTCACATTCTATATAGCTTGTCAACATGGTGCCATATAACATTCAATATACCAAGTCGTTCAACTTCCACACTGTGCTCTCTATCAAAAACCTTTCTCTCAATTCAAAATGAAATCAAATCTCCATATGTCAAGAAGAATCAAAACAATCAAATTTCTTGATAATCAACTAAACCCAGAATCAGGATAACCAAAAGAAAAAAAAAAGATGAAAATGGGAACTATCTTCATGTCAAGAAGCATAAAAATGATCAGATTTCTTGATAATCAACTAAACCCAGAATCTGGAAAAACCACACACACAAAAAAAATAATTTAAAATGGAAGTTTGCTATCTCGAACCTGAAGAAGAGGAACTCGGAGACATTGTCGATGTGTGAATCACAAAACCGTACGAAATCAGAGGTGGAGAAATAATTTGGGACAGCGAGAACGAAGAGGGAGCTGGAACGGGAATTAGGATTTGGGAGCGCGCTCCGTGAGGAATTTCGGTAGAGGTGGACGACGCCTCTTCGTTCGTTGAGTTTAGGGGTCAATTTAGGGTTTCCGGCCGACTGAGCTCTCCGGGAGACGGAGATGAAGCCGGAAATGTCATCTTCAACGGAGGCTGGCCGCTCGGCGTCGACTGAGTGGACTCGGAGGATGAACATCGCCGGCCGAGTGAACTCGACGAGGAAAGAAGCGGGAAAGACTAAACAAGAAACTCAGGTAGGAAGGAACTGCCATACTGATTTTTATAAATAAATTTATTTTATTAAAACAATAATAAATAGTAAAAAATTAAAAATAAGAAAAAAAAATGGTAAATATTTATACTATTCTTTTGAATTACATGTAATAATCTTATCCAAAGTATATATATATATATTTTTCTAACAAAAACTTCTTCATTAGACTTTAAAAAGAGGAAAAAAATTCCAAAAAAACTTAAATTTTTAAAAAGGATCCAATTAAAATCCGCACTATTTATAAAACAAAAAAAACCATTAGTTTCTAAAAAATCATTACAAAAACCACTAATACTTTTAAATTTATCCATTTTTTAACTTTGATTAAAATATGTTTATAATTTTGACTTATAATATTTAACACCGTTAGCTTTTTTATTTTATTTTCAAATTAAATTCTATCTTTAATTAAAAAAACTCTAATTCGAAATTATAAAAACCTAGACTTTCAACGTATATCTATTTTTCTCCAACTAATTTCCTTTCATAAATCAATACTAAATATAGATTTTATTTCGAAAAGATTTCTTTTTACAACTCAAAATTTCTTTTGTCAAGTCATTTGTCTACAAATCCATAGAAAAATGACAAATGAGCAAAAACTCCTTATTCGGTTCGCATAATTTAGATTTAAATTAATTTAAAATCATCTTGTATTCTATTTGAATCACTATTAATAGGTAATATAATTTTTCTAGGAATTCAAAATTTGAATATGTCAAATATAAATTTATAATAATTTATAGTTAGTGAGACGTTTTAATTTAAATGTTTACAAAATAAAATTTAATTAAGAAAATAGAAAAAGTTAAAGATGTTAACCATATAAACTACAATTTTAAATATATTTTTAATTAAAGTTAAAAATAGACAAATTTATAAAGATTATAACTTTTTTGGATATTAATAGAAAATAATGCCTTTTTGGCCTTATTTAAATAATTAAGGTTTTAATTGGATACTTTTTAAATATTTAGGGTTTTTTCCTAAAAGAATACTTACTGGCTCAAGATTTTATTTCCATTTGAAATTTCTAAAAATAAATCACATATATTAGCATAACAATTTATCTTTTGCAAAATCTAGTTTTCTACTTAAATATATGACATGTTTTCTAATTTCATTAATTATGAAATAATTTTTAAGATTTAGAAGCAAGTTATATTTTTATTTCTTTTTCCTCGTATAGAAAAAAAAATTGCTTTTATTTTGAAGCTATTTTTTACCACAATTTTTTGGTCGTATACTTTAGTAACTGAAATTATTGTTTTTTTTTTACCCCCGAGCACATTTTAATATAAAAAGGTTTTTATTTGACGAGAAATACTGAAATTGACTGGTCAACAGGATTAAAATAATATGGGATGATGACATACGGTTGTAAGAAAATCCAATGGATTATGTATGACATTATATCCATTGGATTTTTATGTCTTTAAAGAATATAATATAATACTGCAAAAAGACATATAAAAATAAATTGGGAACATATTTTTATTTATTGATGATAATATATATTCCGACACTTTCGATACATAGAATATTAGGAAACACTTGATTTTATATCGGATGTTGCTTGCCAATAAACATAATATTTTTGTTTTTAGATTATTAAAAAAATAATATGGAAAATAAATACCAAAACTGCTAATAAATCCGTTAAAAAAACAATAACAACTCTGCATTAACAAAAATGGTAATAAATCTGGAAGATCTTTTTTTTTTATAATAATAATAATAATAATAATAGTTCAATAAGAAATTATTAAATAAGCATATTCGATCCCATCACATAATTTTATTTTTCTTAAATTTCATTTTTATATGAGAAAACATATTCAAGTAACTTTTTTTTATTATGATATTAAAAAAATAATTTTTATTAATTTCTCTTGTGCAATAATGTTTTTGAACGCTTCTTAGAAAAGAGGAAAACGACGACGTTTCCTCCACTCAAAGACGGGGGCCAAAAAAGATCCTTTCTTATCAATTTTTCTCGCGTTACGCGCTTTACACAAAATCTCCTCTTCCCCGTTTTCTACGGAGAGATCTCTGCAAAAGAGATTTGAGAGAGAGAGAGAGATTTTACTTCTGCTCTCGCTAGATCCGCGCAATCTCACCAGATTCTCCAGTAGTACTGACTCAATCTGCACCGTCCAAGTCAAAACACCGGTCTTCCTCCGCCGTTGGATTCGCTAGTGAACCCGCCGACGCCGGAATCTTGCATGAGTGGGTAAAGCCTTGAACCGATAGCCCAATTTCAATTTTCGAACGAATGATTCACACACCCATTTCCCAGAAATGTTCATCAGTTACATGTATGTCTATGTGATACTGATTGGTTTGGTCAAACGTCAGTTTTGAATTTGAACCCGTCATTGTTGAATCTTGGACTGGTAATGCGCACCCCCTCTGAAACGTGTTTAACTCGTTTTCCGTCTCTGGGTCTCTCTGAATTTTGAATTTTTCAGCTGATCTCGATTTCTGAAGCCGAATCCGTGATTGGGTATTGAAGATTTCTCGACCTTTTTTTGGTGAAAAGTGATGGCGCCAAGCACGATCCGTAAGGCGATTGGTGCGGTGAAGGATCAGACGAGTATCAGTCTGGCGAAAGTGGCTGGGAACATTGCTCCAGATCTGGAGGTGTTGGTGGTGAAAGCCACAACGCATGATGATGAACCTGCTGATGAGAAGTATCTGAGAGAGATCATGAATCTTATGTCGTATTCTAGGAACTATGTGACTGCTTGTGTGGCCACGGTTTCGAAGAGGTTAAGCAAGACGAGGGATTGGATCGTTGCGGTGAAGGCGTTGATACTCGTGCACCGGTTGATGTCCAACGGGAATCCCGTGTTTGGCGAGGAGATTGTCTACTCAACGAGGAGAGGTTTGAGGGTTTTGAACATGGCAGATTTCAGGGATGAGGCTCATTCACACTCATGGGATCATGCCGGTTTTGTTAGGGTTTACGCCATGTACCTTGAGGAAAAGCTGGAGTTCGAGGTATCGGAGAGGAGATCGAGGGGAAAAGAAGGGAAATTCGAGGAGGATTGGCGTGATCGTGAAGAGGGCCGAGATAATTATGGTAGGAGGTCGAGGTCTTACGGTGATTTGGGTGAATCATCGGCAACAACGGGGAGAGAAAAGAGCACCCCGATTAGGGAAATGAAGCCAGAGAGGGTTTTGGGCAATTTGGAGAAATTGTTGAAGATACTTAGTAGGGTCTTGGCTTGCAGACCGACAGGCTATGCTAAGAACAGTAGATTGGTGCTTGTTGCTCTTTATCAAGTTGTTAGAGAGAGTTTCGGGTTGTATACTTCGATATGCGAGGCACTAAGTGTTCTACTCAACAGTTTCATCGAGATGGAATATGGAGATGCTGTCAAGTGTTTTGATGCGTATGTGGGTTCTGCAAAGATGATTGATGAGCTTGTCGGGTTTTACAGCTGGTGTAAAGATACGGGAATTGCGAGATCTTCCGAGTACCCGGAAGTTCAGAGTATAACCGACGAGTCACTGGCAACTTTCGAAAGTATATTGAAGGACATGAAGAACAGATCGACGAGTCCCGTGAGATCTCAGGTTCAGAAGAAGGAAGAGCAAGAACCGGATATGAACGAGATCAAAGCTCTTCCTGCTCCAGAGAATCACAATCCGCCACCGCCTCCTCCTCCTCCACAACCGATGGCTAAACCTGAACAGCCTAAACCGCAGCCAAAACAGCAAGTCACAGATGATCTAGTGAACTTGAGAGATGACGGTGTCACCGCCGATGAACAAGGCAACACTATGGCTTTGGCTCTCTTCTCAGGTCAAGCCACGGTTAAACCCGACGGCTCGTGGGAAGCATTCCCTTCAGATGGAGAGTCAGACGTAAAATCGGCGTGGCAGAACCCGGCTGCCGAGATTGGTAAACCCGACTGGGAACTCGCACTGGTCGAAACAGCGAGTAACCTATCGAGACAGAAAGCTGACCTAGGCGGGGGAATGGACCCGATACTTCTGAATGGAATGTATGACCAAGGAGCGGTGAACCAGCATGTGAGCTCGGCTCAGCTCCAAGGCGGGAGCTCGAGCAGTGTGGCCTTACCCAGTTTGGAGAAGACCAAGACGACCATCCTAGCCTTGCCTGCACCGGATGGAACGGTCAAGCCAGTCGGCTCGGTGGATCCTTTCTCCGCTTCTCTGACAGTTCCACCGCCGGCGTACGTTCAGATAGCCGATATGGAGAAGAAACAGCATCTGCGGGTGCAGGAACAGCAGGCGTGGCAGCAGTATACGCAAGACGGGATGCACGGGCAAATGGGTATGGCTAAGATCACGGGTGGGTCAGGTTTTTACCCTTCGATGCCTCAACAAGCGGCGGTAATACCGTTCGGGATGATGATGCAGCAGCAGCAGCAGCCGCAGCCCGGAGGGTACTACTATGGAC
>NW_010964923.1:2425402-2440774 GCF_000463585.1 Tarenaya hassleriana
AGTCCCCCCGCCGGCGTACGTTCAGATAGCCGATATGGAGAAGAAACAGCATCTGCTGGTGCAGGAACAGCAGGCGTGGCAGCAGTATACGCAAGACGGGATGCACGGGCAAATGGGTATGGCTAAGATCACGGGTGGGTCAGGTTTTTACCCTTCGATGCCTCAACAAGCGGCGGTAATACCGTTCGGGATGATGATGCAGCAGCAGCAGCAGCCGCAGCCTGGAGGGTACTACTATGGACCAGCACTCTGAAACTGGCTCTTGTTCAACCAAAATTGTCTCTTTTTCCCATCCTGCAGTCTGGTTTGGATTCTCATTTATGAATAATATATCATATATATATATATATACATACATATATATATATATATATACAAGTACATGGGATCTATATGTCTATTTTTTTTTTATAACGGAGCACTGCTAACTGTTATCCTTCAGACGTGTTAGTTAGGTCCGATCCAAAAGCAACCTTTGTATATGAGCCAAATTAGCTCAGAAATTACCTCCCTCCCCGTAATCCCGCCATGAAAGATCGAACACTTGATTTTGAGGTGTTAACCACCGCAACTCAACCACTCGACCACTTGATGGTGGGTTCTATATGTCTATGTTGGTTAAGCTTTGAAAGAGTTTTTCTTGTTTTGCATCAGGAGTGCAGTTTTATGTGTAAACTTTGATGCTAAATGCATAAATATGAAGCCAATAAAAAAAACATGAGCTTCTGAGTCATTATTATTACAAAACCGCTGTCTTCTGACAAAATCTGAGAAAATGATGTTTTGACTTTTGTGTTTGCTGAATCAGTCGTTGACTTTTTTATTTAATAGGTCATTTTGAATTTCGGTTATGGTAAACCGAATCAAATCTAACCAGTAATCTCGCAGAGGTTTCGATTTAGAAATTGTTCGCAAGTATTTTTTTTAAGAGTGTTAAATTAATTGAACCAGTAATCTCGCAAGGGTATAGGCCATGAAATAAGAAATTGATTTTTTTAAATTACCATGTTTTTAAGAAAGATGAAATCCAAATTTGATAAAATTCAAACCCAATCAAAAAAACGATATAAAACACAAAACTAAACTAAAATAATCGAAACTTGAACTAAATACAAAATATTCTTCCCTAGTTTAAACCTCTGATCCAAAAAAAATAATTAAAAAATTATAGTTGAATTTTTTTTTAAAAGATTTCAAAACATCCAAAAAAAATGGCTGAGAATCCAAAAAAAATATTTATCATGTGAACCAAATACATATAAACCAAAAACAAAATCAGTCAGAAAATGGCGGAGAATCCATACAGAGATGAACGAGCTTCCTCTGGTACTGCTGAAAGCATTCCACCACTGACGTCACATCTTCGCTGCTCTGTTCCAATCCTGACATAATACTCGTCGACTCGCTCAGCAACTCAGTTCGTGACTCGTTCTCCGACTCACCAGACCTGGTCGAGATCTCCGAGTTGATCTCCCTGCAGGCTAGGACGAACATTGCTGACGTGTCTGGATTCTGACGTTCCCTAACCGCTGCAAGAGCTTCCTGAAACGCTCCCGCCGCTACGTATAGTATCACTCCCCTGAGATTTCGGTTTACGTAACGGTGACCAAATTGAATCCGATATATAAACTGAGTGGTTATGATATTTTCATAACCGAAAAATCGAACCTAAACCGAATATAAAAATAACCGAAAAAAAAATCTTTAAATGTACTTCGAAAATAAGCATTTTTTATAGTTAAAAACCGAATCAGAACAAATCTGGATCCAACCTAAAACCGAATGGATATAAATTTTCTAACACTGAAAGAATACAATCTGAAATAAAGAACTGAACCCAAACGAAAACCGAAATGCTCACCCCTACCCGATATATACCCTAAACATAATTATTGTATATTTTTCTATCTCGGGTTTCATTTCGTTGATATCGATATCGGTATAATCTTTCGTTAAAAAGGAAATGAATATCGAGTTCGGGACAAGGAACAGACTTTAGCTTACCTCCAGACGTTGTGTTCATTGTGCAAAACGTGCCCTGCCCATCTTTGTAATACCCTGAAAATGCATAATAACAATGATTTTATCTGGCGAAAGTTATCGAATAAAAATACGGCGATGAATAATAAGAATCTGTCGAAACCTCGCGTAGTCAGATCCCTTCAGATGCGTCGCGGCCAATGTTGCGGAATCTGTCCAGAAACCAGAGTCTTGAAGCTGGAGAGACCCAGATGAAGTTTACATTACAAAGAAATCCAGAGATTCTGTGAATGGATCGGTGTATAAACAGGACGGGTTCGCGGGTATCCAAAATGTGGGTATTCGGCAGCGAATGAGACCGAGCACAGGTGGGACGAGACGAAGAATCCAGACCACGGATTCAGTTCGGGTTTTACCATCGGGTGACAGGTTACCCACAAGTACCAGCCGACAGTGCAAAATACTGTTTATACCTCTGGTGTTTTAGGGTAACTATAATAATATCTAGATCTATTTTCGTCCAAAATTAACATTATACCCTTAATGTTTAACTCAGATCAACAGAAATTTGAAGGTTTTTGCCAGTTTGGATATCTGAGGGTACCCAACCATCAGTTTGTGGGTACCCGAGTCTCATGAAGCCAAGGCTGAGACCGGGTATCCAAAAAACTCGGGTAACCAGACTGGGCCCACACCTACTGTACGACATGTTTAAGATGTTATAAACCCGAAATAGTTTCAAGAAGCAAAACCTTTTACCTGGGAGCATGCTTCTTGATATCTTCCGACAGAGCAAAGGAGATGAATTCCCGAAAGCGATCTATCTGATCTCACCATGTTTGCTGCAACTACCTTGGGTGATATTTTAACATCTTAGCACCCATATAAAAGAGAAAAACTTGCCTTGATCTCTGCTGATTCACAAGGTTTCAATGAATTATTGATCCATCCTTACCTTCACCGCAAGCTCGAGAAGTGATTTCGAGACGGTAGAAGACAGAGCAACTGCCCGAAGGGCGTTTGGATAGAAGTAAGAGCTGTCCGGAGACGTCGACAGTAACAGGCTAACTGCAGCTTCCAAGTTTCCGACTGAGACAAGCCTATTCATCAAAACAGAATGGTATCGACGAACTTCTCGTTACATAACCTCAAAAAATTTCGGGTAAATATTGGAACTAACTCATGTACTCGGTTTTGAACAGCCTCTTCCCCTTCTAGTTTCTCGTGCCACGGGATACGCTCATTTGCACATTCCCATAACTCTTCTTGCTCGAATGCCATTGTTCTGATCTGACCTGCGCACTGTTAACCAGACAAGCAATTCACATCGGTAAACATGTTTTTCCGGTACATAGTTTCATTTCACTGAATAACTGACTAACCAGCGAGCCATTATTTTCGGTTCTTGAAGTTGATGTTCCCTTCGATGTAATTCTCCCGGAAACAACTGTTTCGTCAAAATCCGAATACGACGCCGAGGCAAAAAGCTTCTTCGGGGACTTGTTTGCTAACTTGTTCATCAAATGGTTCATAGCATTAGGCAGTTGTAACCAGAAAAGCGCTTCAGAGACTTCCCCGAAAATTGCAGCCGCAAATGCAAATCTAGCGGCACAACCCTTGTTAACCAGACTAGAATACAACTTGGCTTTCTCATCATCGAGTAGACAACCTATATCGATATAAACATCATGGCTATTGATCAGACAAAACCTAGAAATTGTTATGGACATCAATAGGATAATGAAACTGACCTTCTGCACGATATGGTTCTAATACTTTAAGTAACATTTCCAGCACTGCAGGGTCACCGACAGGTGGAGTATCGATCATGTATGTCCGAAGATCTTTGGAAGATGAAGTTTTCCCGGGAATGAAATGAGGTCGTTTCTCGATACACGTGCTAGAAGTATTAAACCAAGCTGGTTTCACACCCAATTGCAATATCATCCGCAATGCCTACCATATAGACCGTTGTTAAGGCAGAGACCATCCATTCAGTTCATATTAAGAACCATACTACGTAATGTAATTTACCAAAGCATGAGGTATCGGGAGTAGGACAGGAGTGCATAAAGGCAGAGGACGGAATCTCTCCTTACTAGCTTTCGGATTGGAGACTTGGCTAGTCATTTTCTCGTTCCTGCATGGATTCAATTCAGTAACACATAAAAAGGCTTCACCCGGTTTCATAACTTCAGAAGAAGGAATGAAATTCCGTGTTTTCTAAAGGCGGTACATTCTGAAACAGATGCGGCACTTACACATGAACCTCGACCATGCGAAAGCTGCTATCTGTTCCAGCAATGCACAAGACAAGTGGATCGGTTTTGTCAGTTCTCAAGGGCAACCAATCGAATTGCAGTACGAGAGTGTCGGGAAACTGAGGCTGCAAAACAGAGATGGCCGATGGGTCGGGGGAATCCTACAATAACAATACAAGACATCATTACTAAGGACTTGGAGTTTTACTAAGAATGATAATGTTGCTCTAGCAAGGACAAGTAAAACAATAAAGGAAAAATGTGATGATCGAAAAAAATGATCTTTCATTTCAACTTTAGAAGTTATAAGCTATCTTACGAGATCAAGAATGCAGAATGAGTTGTCATCAAATAACACGGAAACCCGTCCTCTGCTACCGTCTTCAGCGACAAAAGGCAAAAATTTGATATTTCGGATTCCTTCTCTGTAAGTGTTAAATGCGGAGGAGTTTCCTGTTGTTACATCCCACCACCGTATGGTCCCTAACTTATCACCCGTAACCTATTAAACGAATGTCTTAAGGCATTGACATATGAGCAACAAGAAAATGACTTCCAGGGGCATGAGTACATACAACATGAGGTAATCGATAGGCCATAGCAGTAATCAATCCCTCGGAAGATATGAACGAAGGTGCTGGCCATTTTGGTCTAACCGAAGCGGAGAATCCGTCGTATCAGCAACAAAGAAATGGAAATATGCCAAGTAGAAAACAGGAAAGAAATCAACCTGAAATCTCGAATTCTCCTCCCATAAACTTCGAATACTCCTAGTGCACCATTTACCAGTGCAAAAGCAAAACTCTCAGAAGCATCATCTTGGTATCCATCAGCACCAACAGCTTCTGTGGACAGTAAGATCCATTCTTTAAGTAATAAGTTTTGAGGAACAATGAAGAGAAAATTTTAGACAATTGCTTACTAGAGTCTGAAGTTTTAGGAGAAGGAGCTCCATCAGGGGTAGCATCAGTTTTCTGTTTAGAGGATATCGAGAACTGTCTTGAAAGACTGGTTTGAACTGAGCATAGAATAGTTGGGAGGGTCCATTCTATTACAGTGAATGGAAGCGCTAATGATCTAAGCTACATGGAAATAAACTCGTCATAATTATATGAATTACAAACCACAAAAGAAAGATTTAGAAGTTAGACAAATAATGTCATAATAATAATAATAATAATAATCTCTGAGTTGTCTGAACCCAACTTACCATCACAGGGCTTTTAGTCATCGCCCATACTTCAACTGGAGCATCACGAAACAGAATGAGAAGATACCTGGAAACAATTATAACCTCTAGATTGTTTTATCACTACATTAAACCCGGAAATAAGACGAGAAACTAACCTCCCAGAAGATGAAGCCCTCAGAGCTCTTATGGGAGCTCGCTCAGGCTTTTGCAAAACTCGAAAGCCTTTACTAATTCCACTCCTAAGACAAGTAACAAAGAGCTTATTATTGTATCCACCTGTCCGCTCGCTTACCTGAAATACCAAATGCACCAGCAGCAAGATCACAAATGGGATAATACACTAACAACGATCAACTATGTATAAATTCTAAACCTTTCTCTTTACCCGGCTATAAGAAAACGAAACGAGTCTAGAATTTCCAAGCCATTTTAACCCCCTGACACTACTCGAATGAGCAGAAAAACTTGCTGCAACGGCATTTGCGGACACATCAACAACATCTATTGTCCCACCTTCAGTTCCTAAAGCTATGAGAGGAACAACTACAGCGGGCGTATTTCCTCCACCTACAAAACCATTCATTTTCATTGATCAAAATCGCGGATAATACTTGGGTAGCATAAATATCATGAGTAGAGAATGTAACTAACGAGCCAATGTTGCCGTCATTGACGGGGATGGCACAGCAAGAATAGTCACTGTGGAAGAAAGAAGCTGAAGTTGTCCAACTAAGCATATCTGCAGCAGCTTAGGGTCAGTAAAAGTGGAACAACATAAGCAGCAGACAATTTTGGAAGACAATAACAGATTATATATAAACGGTACAAACATTATCTTCAGAAGAAAATACCCCATCACACACCTCAAATGATGTATCGGATTGAGGATTTTGATTATCATTCATGGAGCTCTCTAGCTGCCTTTCACTAGTCTCGTGATTAGCATCCCCAGCTCTTTTGACAGTCAAGATCCAACTCCATATTTTGCCATCATCAGACAGAGATATCAAACTAGTCTTTGAAACAAGCAAAGCATCATGGTTGAAATCAAAAGGAGTATCAAATTCCAAATCATTGGAAAGAGCGTTCGAGTATATCTTCCTGACGTTTTGGAGGGTTGAGTCCAATTGCGAGATCAAAACAACGAGTAGGCATGGCGACGGTACAGAATTACCAATCGGAGGCATCAATTCCTCAATTCCACACAACACATGGACCTGTTCTCCTCTGCGACAGCACCAAAACAGATCACATTTCATGAAAGAACAAAAAACACAATGTGAATACATCATGATTCAATTCATGTCTGTCTTACTCTTTCCTTCGCCAAATGCTGAGTCTACCATCGAGATGAACACAGTAGAGCAACTCCTGATTTGGGTCAGGCAAAACATCTACAAACTTGGCGAACCCACGAGGCAATGCTGCTTCGTAGAGTGCAGTTTCGTACTGTAAATCATACACGACAAGCTCTCTGGGAAAAGAAACGAACAAGATGTGTTTCCAATGTGGAGAGAAAGCGAAGCGAACACCGTAGAACGGAAAAACTGCGGATGCCGGAGAGGATGACGAAGGAGGAGACGAGTTACTGCTACTGACGGCGATTTCACGCTCCAATTTCTGAAATTCCGCGCAATCGATTCGCATCTGAAATTCCTTCAATGCGACTTCATTCTCTGTGTTTCCGAGAACTTTCACGGAGAGGAGAAACCCCTTGAGACCCACGACGCAGAAATGGCGAGAATCGAAGGGATCGCGACGTATACATGACATGAACTCAGGAGAAGCGTCGTATTTCCAGAAGACGTTACCAGAATCGGTGTACAACGAGATAGAAGAGGGACCTGAAATTGCGGCGAGGACGTAAGTATCAGGCCGAGCCAACACCCAACAGAGGTCCTGAACTCCGCCGCGGCGGAGCTTCTCGGTGGTGTTATGACCATGTTTCTCGAGCCATAGGAGGACGGATCGGAGGCGGAAATCGACGAGGGCGATGCGGCCGAGACGATCGCCGACAGCAAGGAAAAGACCGGAGGAGGAACCGATATCTCGCCGGAAAGTGACCGGAGACCAGCGAACGGATGTGATAGTGGAAGGGAAAGGAATGGCGGCAGAGGAAGGGGAAGGGAGAGGCACGGTGGAGATGAGCTGGAGAGAGCGAGAGTCGACGACGGAGACAGAGGAGCCGGCGGCAAAAGCGAGGAGACCGGACGGACTGAGATCTGTGGCGGAGCAATTGCTCCGGCTCGGCGGTCCGGGGAGGATACTTGTCGCCGGCGACGGCGAAGACGGCGGCATATTTGAAATTTGTCGTTTTGTGGGGTTGGAATTTGTGGGGCCCCATGTTTGGTGTTTTTGGAGGGAGAGAGAAAGGAAAGCCAGTAAAAGCTTGGCTTTAGGCTGAAGACTCTCTATAACTGAAAAACCAAACCATTTGGATCTTCTTTCTTTTTTTTTCTACTCTCCTCGTTATTTAATAATTTTTCTTTTGGATTTTTTATGCACAATTCTTTTTTCTTATTTCAATCCAAATACACCGTATAATATATTATTTATAAATCATGCATAACGATTATGACATTTTAACATTTTATCAATAAAATTAACATCACCGAAAAAACGAAAAACGAATATATATATATATATATATCAAATAATTTCGAGGAATTAATGTTAATTTGAAATATGAAAATTTTGTCTATATAGCGAAATCTATTTGATTACTCTGATTTTTGTCACGTAATCACACATATATAACACATCACAAACTTTTATTTGAATTCATTTTGAGTCTGATCGAATAGAACCGATTCAAATTCGATTTTTTTGATAAAAAATTTATTTAAAAAAATTGACCTTTTGATTATTTTTGTATTTCATTCAGATTTTTTTTATTTTTAAACAAATTTTATATATATTATATTTTTTATATTATATGTTATTCGATTCGAATTAATTCGATTTTGATTTTATTAATGGAATAGAAATTATTATCTGATTAAGATTTATAACCGCATAGGTTTAAATGGATTTAATGGATTTAATAGATTTAGCCATTTAAATCATAATTTTAAAACGTTAAAACCATAAATAGATTAACCTAGATAATTAATCCAAATATAATTATTATTGGGTTTGACATTTCTAAAATATTGTTTTCACACCAAAAAACAGAGTATGTAATTCTTTTTTTTTTTATGTAAATAGTAAACAGTTAAAGAGAAATTCATCTTGTACATAAACTCAAACATGCAACGAGAAATAATCAACATATTCATTTCATTTTCATTAGTGAGAGGAATATAATTTCTGGACCAAAATGGTCCATATACAAAGTTGGTTTCGGGTCTAAGGTGGATGTAGTCGGGTCGAAGACCCAGAACCATCTTGATTATAAAAAAAAACATATTCATTCTCACCTTTTTATATTCTCTCTCTATCTATCTGTTATTAAGAAATTCGTTAGAAAATTCATGAAAAAAAATGTAGCAGATATTCATACAAAAGTTTTACCTGTTGGCAAGTTCACCGTAACTTTGGGGATTTACTGCGTGTTGATGAGACTGAAGACTCTGTTTCTCTCCGAGGGTTTATGAGGACAGTTTGGTAATTGAGACTTCGGAATCGTTGGAGTTGCAATGACGAACGGAGGTAACCCTTGTCTTTCGGAAAATTAGGGTTGTCTGTTTCTCTATAAGTTATAACCATATAAAATGCAAATGCTCGAACAATTGTCTCACATATCCAATATATAAATTCATATCATATATTTTTTAATTTAATATTTCGCCGAAATAGTATACATATATGATATATATATATGTATATAACAACGGTCAACACATAATAAGGTCTGAAACAAAAATCAGTTCTTAACGTTAGAAAACTTCTTATCCTGAAAAACGTTTTATCATATATATATATATATATATATATATATATATTATATGTATATAGTACTCTATTTTCATACTAAAAGTTGATTATTGTTTGTTATAAGGATCTTTTTTTTGGGGATTTTTTTTTTATTTTTATAAAACACATAAACCTTTTTGACAAGATTTAAACGAAAATTTAAAATTTTAAAAATAAAAATAAGAGGAAATAGAAAAGGATCGTTTGTATAAAAACTAGAATTAAAATAAAATTTTAAAAAATGAACTTACGAAGGAAAGGAAAAGGAAAAGCGACCACTCTTCTTTCCAAGTACTTCCCTTTTTCACTCTTCACAAAAAAAAATGCATTAATCTCTCTCACCAGCTACTGCAGCTCCTCCTCCTTCGCCGTCGCCATAGCTTCAGCTGCTGCAGAGGAAGACAGAGCGAACAAGAAGAAGATGCCGAGGCCTGGTCCGAGGCCCTACGAGTGCGTCAAACGAGCTTGGCACAGCGATCTTCACCAACCCATCAGAGGCTCAATCATCCATAAGATTTTCAGGTTTTTGCCCTCTTCCCGTGAATCTCGGATTCGTCGGCTCTCTTCGTCTTATTTACTTTCCCGGAATCTGGAGCTTCTGGTTTTGGTGGGTTTTTCAATTGTTTCCGTGGGTTTTGATTCAGACTTGTCATGGAAGCTCACAGCGCGACGACGAAGAAGAACAAGGAATGGCAGGAGAAATTGCCGGTGGTTGTCTTAAAGGCCGAGGAGATCATGTACTCCAAAGCCAATTCCGAGGTTGTTTCCGCTGATTCTTCCGTACTGGATTTTGCAGTTATGGATCTTTTCGTTTCTTAACTTTTTTGTTTCCCTCTCGATTTGGGTTTTCTTAGGAAGAGTATACAAATGCTGAGACGCTATGGGATAGAGTTAACGATGCTGTTGATACGATCATTAGAAGGGATGAGAGCACTGAAACTGGGCAGCTTTTGCCTCCTTGTGTTGAAGGTATTGCTTTTGTTGTTTGTTCAGGATCTCAAGTTTTATGACCATTGATGTTTTGCCCGAGTTTTCCCTTTAGGTTTCAGAGTCGGGAAAACTCCTAGGATGTTAAATTACGACGAATCGGAGAGTTTCAGTGAGATTGAGAATGAACAAAGCTGTTAGAAGTCTTCATTAAAGGCTCAAGCTTTTGGTTCCGGTTCGCGTTTCTGAATTATGAATAGTTTTTAAACATCGGTCCTTTGCGAGTAGTAGTCTCTATACATGTCGTGATGGGCTTTCGGGTTTTATGTTTACTCTTTGTTAAATGTTCTAACATGCTTTTGTTGTGGTCATACTCAGCTGCCCTTAATCTGGGATGCATTGCCGTGAGAGCTCCAAGAAGCCAACGGCATAGTAACCTAAGGACATACCTCGCCCCGACAATTCAAGAACCAGTTTCCACCCCTCGTAGAACAGCGGAGACCAGTTCCAATCAGCCATACCGGGATCATCAATCTCATAAATCTGGTAAACCGAACCATACAGCTAATGCAGGAATTGCTGTGAATGTAGCTGATAAGGGTGCAAATGAAAACAACAAATTGATAGCCCCTCGTGGTTATCCATCTCTACATGGATCCATACAGATGGGGCATAGCCAGTTGGCAAGACTGGACACCAGTGCTCCCACAAACTTGGGGTCGGTCTATCCTCTCTATTACGGTGCTAATAGTCAGACTGAAAAATCGGACTGGTATCAGGGTGTCACTGAACAAACTAGTGTTACACCCATAATCATTGGCATGCCCGTCGGTATACCGGTTTCATGTCAGGGTGAGAAGGCGGGGTTTCAGGATCTTTTCTCTCGTTCAACTGCTGGTTTGGCTTCTCGAGAGACGGAACAAGCGAAACTGAAGGGAACCCGAGGTGAACCGACTAAGGCAGTCTGTGATTTGTCTTTGAGGCTTGGTCCGTCATCCGAGCCCTGTGCAAGAACGGACAAGGCTTCCTTCCTAGAAGATGCGGTGTGTAGCAATGTACGAGATTGCGGGTCTAGTCAACATTACCCGAGAAGAAAGGAAGAGTTTTGTTTTTTCTCTGGGATGAAGAAGAAGGATGTCTTTGAACCAGATCGGGGTCAATGGTTCTCGAGTTACGAAGGTCAGAATTCAGATTTAAGCGTGAAAAAGCGAAAAACAATGTTCGGAGACACCCTATAGGATGTAAAGAGGGCCAGGTTTGTAATCAGTATTATGACTGTACTAGTTTTTGGGTATTCATTTCAAAGCCAAATGATTTCTTCAACAATGCAGTGGATTCATCATTCTTGGATTGTCGGGTTCTTTCTGACCCGAATGGAAAATTTTACTTGCTGAACGCCGAGTGAACTCGACGAGGAAAGAAGCGGGAAAGACTAAACAAGAAACTCAGGTAGGAAGGAACTGCCATACTGATTTTTATAAATAAATTTATTTTATTAAAACAATAATAAATAGTAAAAAATTAAAAATAAACCGAAACAGGACGGCAACCCTTTTCTCTGTATATCAACCTGTGCTCTTTGGAAATGAATCTAGATGTTAAAGCTAGACTTGTATCTAGCGATTCCTGCTTTGTGTTTTCATTGCCCTTCAGGGAAAAGAAATCAGACCCTCATTTGCCGGTATCGGGAAGAAGAAGAACCTCGATGCTCTGAGGGTTTTGCTTCCTGACCTTATGCAGGTAACAAGAGAGTAACTTCTGTTCATTTCCATGGCGATATATATATATATTTTTTTTGGAATGGCAAAGTCGTTTTCTCCATTTATGTTGTAGGACAGAGGAGCTCTCAAGATGATGTATGATACAGACAGGAGTAGACAACGAGACGAGACCCCTTTGTATCAATGCTTGATGTCCACTGCTACTCGGGTGTACGGAAATCACTTGTCGCTCTCATTTGTCGGAATCTCTCTGTGTGTGTTGTTCTCCCTGTCAGGTGCCCTCTTCCATGTGAAGGGTCCCGAGATTTCTTGCAGGAAGGACAATTAGTGTGTGAACCACCAAGTGATTCTTCTTCATTTGCATTGTCACATTGTAACAGATCACTCCAAAGATTCTTCTTCACGAAAGCTTTCGCCTGAATTCTTGTGGGGTTTTTGCAAGTAACTCATCGAATGATTTTGACAGTGGGATTCATCTGTCTTCTCATGTTGTACTGCACCCGAAGCTGTCACCGACTATATACTCGGCGCGGCCCAGCCCAGCCCGACTCGTTCCGATCTGAAAAAAATTTAGTTCAGTTCAATCCGGTCTGTTTTTTAGCGAGCCATAAATATATCAGTCCAACCCATATCGTCTTAGCCCACGAACCAAACGAGGCAGCCCGCGAATCAAATATATAATTTTTAAAAATAAAATTTTAATACTAAAAATATCTAAAACTAATTTTTATATTTAAAAAATATTTAAAATATAATAAAAAATAAAATTTTAAACAAAAACAAACTAAATATGTAATAAAAAAATATAATTTGTATATAAAAATATTAAAATAATAAAAAAAAACAATAATTTTTTTTTGGCCCGCGAACCAACCCGGCTCGTGATGAACTGGCCCGTCATGAGTCCAGTTCGTGATGGACTGGCTCCTTTGGCCCGGTTTTTTTTTTACTTAAATATTTTGAGCCTCGGAAAAATAGGCCCCCGTCCGACGACTCGTTTTACATCCCTAATCGTTTTTACAAACGATTCGAGCGGTTCCTTAGAGACGTGAGCAAAGACAGTTTTTGTGTGTGTGAAAATTTTGACATTTCACCCATTAATGTAATGAAATGGACGGTTCGATTTTGTCTTGTAGATCTGAACATTGGTGCATCATAAATCAATGGCTGCGATTCGTTCTTTGAGATCGAACGGGTAAGATTCGTTCATATAAATCAACGGTTCAAATTCTTTCTACGAGATCTAACGACTCGGATCAATTGAACAGAAATCAACGGCGCAGATCCTTCCACTCAAGAAGATCCAACAGTTCACATGCTTATAAAGCAATTGTCCATTCGATCAGGAATCATATCTAAGCCGTTGATTACATAGATGTATTGTGAACCGTCCGATCTGAAAGATTGAATCAGAACCATCAATTTAGATGCTTAAAGCTGAACCGTTGGATCTAATAGAAGAAGTAGCCTCCCCCCCGTGCACGCCGCTTTGAACATTAACCGTCCGATCTGCAGAGCGATTTTAACCGTCCATTTACATGTAAAAGCATCTGAACCGTTGGGGATCTGATAGGTTAAATCGAAACCGTTGATTGTTTTTTGAAATTATATGAACCATCGGATCTAAAGTGGCGAATCTAAACCATTGGTTCGTGCGAATAAACATAAACAGCCCGATTTATAGCAGCGGATCCGATAAACGTTTATTGACCGTTGGATCTGGTAGATCATGATTTCATTCAATTAATCAAATTATGCAATACTTTATAATCTAAAGTAGGAGTAGCCTAGTTCGGTTAAATTCGTATTTGATTATTTCGGTTATATCATTCGGTTTTTATATGAATTTTAGATCGGTTTTATTTCGATTAAATTCAGATTCAGTTTTTTATTTATTAAAAAACTCAATTTTTGAAAAAAAAAATCAATTTTTTTATTATTTTTTCGGTTCGATTTAAATCCGATTTTTTTGAATTTAGGAAAATTATAACTGTTCGACTTTTATATTGCATTTGATCCGGTTACGATTATATCCTATTCGATTTGGTTCAGTTAATAAACAAAACGATCACCCATCAAAATTATGAGCAGGAGTGGAAATGAAAAGAACACGGTTACAGTTTTGGCACCAGACATGAACACATACTTGCCAAACTGTCTTCTAAGGGCTACCAAAGAGACAGAAACAGTGAAAACAGAGGAACAATCTTTTCCGTGTCGTGAATACGATCATCGGGTTTCGCCCGAATCTCATTTCTACATACTCTTGACATCCGAGGACTCAAAACCGCGCTGCAAAAACCGTGTCAGATTCTCGATTCTTATCAAATATGAACACACAAATATCAGGGTCTGTTCTCTAGTCAGCTCTGGTTCTACTTCCTCTCGAGATTCCTCGCTCGAATGAGATATTTTTGGCAGATCCTTTACTCGCAGGTTGACTGATCCTCACTCGGGGAGTTCCGTCCTTAGGCTTCTCGGTATCGGTGTGATCCTTTGTTTGTATATTCTTACACTGAGGAGAATGTCTGGTCGGTGTCTGAACATGACTCTTCGAAGCTCTGGTTCCTTTTTTCTCCTTGTTCCTGTTTATGGTTCCGATCATTTCATCATTGTCTGCATCAAGAAGAAATCACCAGCTTCATTGTGTATTAAGAAAGCCGAAATCCAAAGATTTCGACTCATTTCAGAAAGGGAAACACATTTCAGAAGAGGGCCTTTGAATGATTTGCTTAGTGCATTGTTTGTGAAGAGAAAAAACCCGAAAATTTCGTTTAATTATACAAACATTTTATTCCCCAAAGGATACATGTTGAAATAAGCCGAACCATTGTAAAGATTAATCCTTTTGGCATTTATAAAGTTTTCCACAGCGAAATACCGATCTCGGTCCATAAGCATATCAAGAATTATACAAAAGGCATAAAGAACTGAGAAGTAATCGTTAGTTAAGCCGAAGCTATCGGGACTAACTCAGTTGGAAGAAAACTTATATCATACCGGGACTAGATATGACAGCACGCGGACGTAGAATCGGACTGGACTTGGTGTTGGATTTCACTTCTCCATTAACTTCTCGATGAATCTTACCGATTTCTGTATCAGCTTCACCATGTAATGTAAACAAAAAACCAGTTCCCTAAGGTTATGCAAAAACCGGAGAGAAAGAATTTCAGACCTTTGGACATGGAGGCCGGGGGTATGATGACACTTGGTATGTAAATCTTCGGAATCTTGGGCACAGATATTCGGGGATTTTCATCTTCTTGATCGACTGCATAGGTTAGAAAGAAAGGATCAACCAATTGATTCAAGCAACGAGATTTTTTCGAAACTAAATCAAGAATCACATAAACAGGACAGGTTCGATCGGAAG
>NW_010964923.1:2440786-2448555 GCF_000463585.1 Tarenaya hassleriana
TAGAACTTGAGATTTGTCGTTTTGATCTTTTCACTTTTCTCCATAACGGCATACAATGAAGAAGAAAACACTTCGATCCGTAAACCGAAAACCGACTGTGTATGTGATTAAGGCTATGAACAAGAATCGCAAAAAATGGTTGGCCAGAACTCATAAGCACAAGAAGAGATCAACATTCCCCCTTCTTACTCAAAACTCGGGTTTCCACTCCATCATTTCGATCCGAAATCCATAAAAACGAGTAACAATATCAACTAAAACATATCGAAAAGAGATCAACTGAACTTATGATTCCACTCCATTGTTAGTTCCAACATGGAAATGGTCAGAACGAACAAAGTCAACAAATCAAACTGATGTACTAACAGTTTTGGGGTAAAACCAGTGAGCACAAGAAGAGATCAACCTTTTTTCCGCCATGAAGAACACTGCTACTGATCCAATCCAACACACTCGTTGTTCAAGAAAAAGGAACAACAGATTCAACCCTTGATCAAGGATCTCCGGTTTTGATTTTGAACTCGATCAACTCAAGTCAAAATCTTTCATTCATATAGTAAACCAACTCCATCACCATTAAACTAGAAGCTCATAGTAGACGTGCCATTCACTGAGAGAGAGAGAGAGAGACGTAAGTACCAGAGAAACGAGGATGGACATGGTTCGGTTTCGTGCAAGAATCTGAATCTGCCGGCTTGTAATAAGCAGCTTTTACTTCTTCATCTCGACCTTTCTTAGAGTTCATATACCAATGGTTTGGTTATCTCGGTTATTTCTAGTTTTGGTTATCAAACCAACACTGGTTTAGCTGTTTTAATTCAAGCCACATAATTTTGACACCTGTATTTCTGTTTCGCATTTGTTAGGTTGTTGTAAATCTGTTTTTCATTAGATTCCTTTTCTAGTTGTATATAAACAGTGTAAAGGGAACGATTAATGCAAGTGAGAAAATTCAGAAACTTTTCAGTAAACTTTCTTTTCTGATTTCGTTTTCCATATGGTATCAGAGCGTGAATAGTCCTCTGCTCACTCTGTGATTTTCCCCTTCTCGCTATTTCTTTTGTTTATACATGGCGTCTTCACCAGAAATCGCAGAATCTATTCCCAGTTCCATTCCTCTGGGTTCGGCTTCTTCGAGCTCTTCGAATCCTCGGGATCCCTATTCCGATCCTCTTTTTCTACATGCTGCCGATTCGTCCAGCGTATTTCTCGTTTCGGAGAAGCTTCGGGGTGAGGCCAACTATGGCGTTTGGTCACGCGATGTTCGGAAGGCTCTTTTGGCCAAGAATAAGCTTGGTTTTATTCTCGGCACTCTGCCTCAACCAGTGGACAATGAGGAAGACTCAGGTTCGTGGTTACGTTGCAATGCTATGGTGGGTACTTGGTTGAACAACTCTGTTTCTCCAGAAATTCACACTTTGATCTCTTATATGGAAGATGCTCATGAAATCTGGACCCATTTACAGCGCTGTTTTCATCAGACTAACGTTTCTAAGATTTATAGCATTCAACATCAGATTGACAATTTGTATCAGGGTTCTCTTGATCTGAACACATATTTTACCAAATTAAATGCCTTATGGGAAGAGTTGAAACATTATGAGCCTTTGCCTGTCTGCTGCTGTAAGGGTTGTACTTGTGGGGGGTGCAAATGTCGTATTGCTGATCAGTGGTCAAGTCTGTTTGCTAGACGGAATGTTGTCCGTTTTCTGATGCGTTTGAATGATTCTTTCTCGGCTGCTAGACGTCAGATCTTGATGACTGACCCTTTACCTGATATTACCAGAGCTTTTAACCTTGTTGCTCAGGAAGAGCAGCAGAAACTTAATGTTTCGACCATACCAGATGCTGTTGCCTTCCAAACCACCACAAATACCTCCCGTTCTTCTTATGCTTTCCCTTCTTCCATTCCTCCCACCAAGCCTTCTATCCCTGTTTCTTCCAACTCTCGCCCTAGACCTGTTTGTTCACACTGTGGTATAACAGGACACGTTGTGTCTCGTTGCTTTCGTCTTCATGGCTATCCACCAGGCTATAAGACAAATTCTGGATGGAATCCCCGCTCACCCTCTAAACCTCGACCTCAGTCCTTTGATAAGTTTCAGACCAGGGTGAATATGGTTGATTCGGCTGTAGTTCCTACTGATACCTCAGCACGAGTTGTTTCCAGTGATCATGCAGGACAGAACACTTTGGAGCAGGTTCAGTCTCTTTTAGCTCAGCTGTTTTCTCAGCAAAAGGGTCAAGGTCCCTCTGTCATGGACTCAAATTTTGCTATGCCTACTCCACCCTCACCAGGTATTATACTTTCTCACTTTATTTCTTCCACCTCTGATTCATTTCTTACCTTTCCCTCGGCTGTTTGGATTTTAGACACAGAAGCTAGTACTCATGTTGGTTGTGATTTGGACTTGTTCTCTGAGATTCATGACATACCAGCTGTATCTGTATCACTCCCAAATCATACTTCCATTTCTGTTTCTCAATCTGGAACTGTTATACTTTCTCCTTCCATTACTCTGACTTCTGTCCTGTTTATTCCCTCTTTTCATTATAATCTTCTTAGTGTCAGCTCTTTAACTCAAGATGCTTCTTGTTCTGTGCATTTTTTTCGTGACTCTTACCTGATTCAGGACCATACTCGGGACTTGATGATTGGCAAGGGTAAACGAGTTCGAAATCTCTATATCTATGAGATGCAGCACACATCTCCATCGTCTGTCTCTGTGTCCAGCCTTTTATGCACTGCTCTTTCAGCTACAACTTTCGATCTTTGGCATCATCGTCTTGGCCATCCATCCGACGTCAGAGTTCACTCCCTCGCAAAGTCATCCCAGATTTCCTTTGTTCCTTCTGAAGATAGCTCACCTCCTTGTTCTGTGTGTCCACAAGCTAAACAAAAACGTCTGTCCTTTCCTGTTTCTTCTCATGTTTCTACTTTTCCTTTTGAGTTACTCCATGTTGACATATGGGGACCGTTTTCTCAGACAACCATTGATGGTCATCGCTTTTTTCTTTCAATTGTCGATGATTTCAGTCGTTGTACCTGGGTTTATCTTATGAAATCTAAAAGTGATGTTTTGCAAAAGTTTCCCGAGTTCATTGCTTTTGTTGAGAATCAATTTAATGCCTCAATCAAAAGTGTTCGCACTGACAATGCTCATGAACTTGCTTTCACTTCTTTGTTTGCCAAGAAAGGGATTCTTCATCAATTTTCTTGTCCATACACACCCCAACAAAATGCTATTGTTGAGAGAAAACATCAGCATATTCTCAATGTAGCTAGAGCTCTTCTTCTTCAATCCAATATCCCTCTAGCTTATTGGGGTGACTGTATTCTTACATCCGTTTATTTGATTAATCGAATCCCTTCTCCACTTTTGCAAAACAAATCCCCTTTCGAAATTCTAACTGGAAACACTCCTTCTTATTCTCATTTGCGTGTTTTCGGATGCCTTTGTTATGTCTCCACTTTATCCAAAGATAGAAATAAGTTCAGTCCCCGGGCTGTACCTTCTGTTTTTCTGGGCTATCCTCATGGAATCAAAGGATATAAAGTGCTTGATCTTGGTTCTAATGCTGTTCTTATTTCCAGAAATGTGGTTTTCCATGAATCAACATTTCCTTTTAAAGTTTCCTCTGTGTCTGAAACAGCATTACAACCTCTTTCACAATCTGTCTCTCCCTTCTTGTTTGAGACTGACATGTTCCCTGTCTCACGTCCTGTGCCTCCTTCTGCGTCTCCTTCCATTATGTCTTCTCCATCCTCGGATACAGATACTCCTGTTGTCACCCCTGAATCTTCAGATACAGTTCTCAGACCACAACGACAGTATAAGGCTCCTGCTTACCTTTCTGATTATCATTGTTACCATCTTCAAAACCATTCACCACCCCCACCCTCTCCAAATACTTTATACCCTTTATCATCCTATGTCTCATATGATAAACTTTCCTCAGCCTATAAAACCTTTGCCCTTAATATTTCTACCGAGCCAGAACCACAATCTTACACCCAGGCAGCAAAATTTGATAAATGGAGAGAGGCAATGTCCCTTGAGCTAGATGCTCTGGCTAGAACTAAAACCTGGTCTATAGTTGCTCTTCCAGAAGGAAAGCATGCAGTAGGCTGTCGATGGGTTTTTAAAACCAAGTATCATGCTGATGGCTCCATTGAAAGACACAAGGCTAGATTGGTGGCCAAGGGTTTTACACAATTGGAAGGTGTGGATTATTTAGAGACTTTTAGTCCTGTTGCGAAGATGACTACTGTCAGATTGTTGCTTGCCTTAGCTGCGAAATACAATTGGTTATTGAGCCAAATGGATGTTAGCAATGCCTTTTTGAATGGGGACCTAGATGAGGAGATCTACATGAAACTGCCGCCTGGCTATGCTGATCTTAAGGGGGAGAAAGTGTCTTCCAATGCTGTCTGCAAGTTACACAGATCTCTCTATGGCCTGAAACAGGCCTCGAGACAATGGAATCAAAGATTGTCTCGTGTACTTCTGGATGCAGGCTTCTTACAAGCTCAATCAGACAACTCCTTGTTTATCAAGAGGGCTGGTTCTCATATTGTAGCTGTCCTTATCTATGTTGATGACTTACTGATAACAGGAAACAATTCTAATATGATTTCAGATTTGAAGTCGACTTTGCACTCTGAGTTTCAGATTAAGGACCTGGGTGATCTTCATTATTTTCTTGGTTTGGAGATTGCTAGGTCAAAACAAGGCATAGCTATCTGTCAACGCAAGTACACCTTGGAATTACTTGAAGATTTCGGGATGCTTGGCTGTAAACCCATTGCTACACCAATGGATACTCGGGAAAAACTTGGGCAGGAGTCTGGTGAGTTACTCGATGACCCTCTGCTGTATCGTAAACTGATTGGCAAGCTGATTTATCTTGCCATAACTAGACCAGACATTAGTTTTTCTGTTACAAAGCTGAGCCAGTATATGTCCGCACCTCGGACAGCTCATCTTCAAGCAGGTTTTCGCGTTCTTCGTTATCTGAAACATAATCCTGCTCAGGGTCTTTTTTATTCTGCTGGGTCAGATACTAAGCTTAGTGCTTACACCGATGCCGACTGGGCTTCTTGCCCAGATTCTCGGAGGTCCGTTACTGGTTTCTGCGTCTTCTTTGGTAACTCGCTGATCTCGTGGAAATCCAAAAAGCAACAGACAATTTCCCGTAGCAGTGCTGAATCGGAGTATAGAGCTATGGCTCAAACTTCTTGTGAGTTGGTCTGGGTTCATACTCTGTTGCTGGAGCTTGGCATTTCTGTTTCGCAGCCTGTCTCATTATTCTGTGACAATCTTTCTGCTGTTCACATTGCCCACAATCCCGTCTTCCACGAGAGAACGAAGCACATTGAATTAGATTGTCATTATGTTCGGCAGCAAATCAAGTCGGGATTCCTCAAGCCTTTCCACATCTCAGCTTCTGATCAGTTAGCGGACATTTTGACAAAGCCTGTTGCAGTTGATCATCTTCGACGGCTCTCTTTCAAGATGGGAATACGAGACTTGTATTCTCCATCTTGAGGGGGAGTCTTAGAGTTCATATACCAATGGTTTGGTTATCTCGGTTATTTCTAGTTTTGGTTATCAAACCAACACTGGTTTAGCTGTTTTAATTCAAGCCACATAATTTTGACACCTGTATTTCTGTTTCGCATTTGTTAGGTTGTTGTAAATCTGTTTTTCATTAGATTCCTTTTCTAGTTGTATATAAACAGTGTAAAGGGAACGATTAATGCAAGTGAGAAAATTCAGAAACTTTTCAGTAAACTTTCTTTTCTGATTTCGTTTTCCATAACCTTGGCCGGGCACCTTCACCTTAGGATACACTGCAAAAGAACAGACTTTCAGGGGGAAACTTCATACCCAGATCCTGGTTTTTGTCGCACTCAATTCGTCACAAAAACTGAAAACTTTGGGATTAAACGTGACACAAACAAGCAAAATCGATCAAACCCAGAAAAATTCGAGCAAAACCCACTTGTTTTCTCTGCTCGAATCGCAATCTCAGCTGCTTGGGAACCGTGACAAGATTCTAGGGGAGAAGAAACAGGAGAAAACCCAGGAAAATTGGAGAAGCTGAAGAAGATATTCGAAGGAAAGTCTATTCAACGACGTCGAGGTTCAAAAATGGAATAATACAAAACAAGCCCTCTGTGCACTTTTGAGGTCAAAGATTTCACGCTACGCTACGTCCTCCTTTTTGGCTTTTATTTTTTTCAATTGCCTTTGTAAACGCTTTCGTGATTTTTTTATTATATAATATTTAAGAATAATTGTTGAAGTGGGAGAAATAAATGACTGTGAAGAAAGTTAAAAAAAAATTACTACACAACAAAAAATTACCCCACACAAAATTTTCATCTTCGGTTTGATCATTAAAAAAAAAGATGGACACGTAATTTTAGAATTACAAAAACATGAATACTAAATGCATATATAGAGAGGATATATTAGACTTAGATTTTTTTTTTTCATTTTGAGAAAAATTATTTATAATCTGATTGATTTTCATTTCCGTTTTCTTAGGTTTTGTTTATTTCACTAAAAATTATTTACTTTTTTTAAAAAATAGTTATATTTTTTTTATTAAAAAAATATAATTATTTAATATAAAATTTAATTTTAATACAATGAGATATTATTCATTCTAAAATATTTGAAAGAAAATATGTCTCCAATTATTTAACTATACATTTTTTTACCAGTAATATAATATTATAATTATACAACCAACCACATTTGACAATCTATGTAGCTTAGGATTTTGGATTATGCATTCACAATCTAAACATTTGTATATGGAGTTACACAATCCTCAAACTTAGAAATTTATGTAATCTTTCATACTCTTTTTTATCATTCATTACTCTTCCTCTCTAATCGGTCTATCTCCATCGGCATAAATAAGATTTTGTTTGCTTCAGATATTTGATATTACCGGATCGGTATTATGGCATGTATCCCGAATTTCGGTATGAAACTCGAGGTGAACATGTAGACTAAAATTCGAGTTCGAGTTTTGGTCGAATCTCGTAAATTCGAGTTCGATTTCTCTCGTCTAACACCTTTGACGCCTCCTTTTGTATTTTTCTTTCATCGGTCGAATATTTTACGGGTACCCGAATCCTCAATCTCATTGTATTCTGCAGATTTTCGAAATTTAGTTACCTGATTTTGGTATGATCGGTCGGATAATTCGAGGACAAAATCGGGTAACCGAAAAATCCGGTTAACTAACTAAACCGTGGAGTCCGCGCGTGTGTAAGGTAAGCAAGTGAAGAGAGCGAGTGAAAAAATGGAGTGTAGTCTCTGGACGAAGGAGAGAAGAAAATGATTGGACGAAAACAACACAACAATCCACCGAGACCTTATCACCACCATCGTCTTCTTCCCACCGAGAGAGAGAGAGAGAGAGTTTGCAGACGGCCCGAGAAAAATGGCGAAGACGCTGATCTCTTCAACCCTAAACCCATTTCTCTCTTCTTCTTCCTCTGCTTCGTCGTCGTCGAGAACCCAAGTCACCATTCTCAAGGCCTTCTCCAAGAACAACGGCATCCACACATCGTTGTCTGTTTTTCCGTCCATGCTCTGCGACAGAAGGGAACTGTCTCTAGGGTTTATGAGCAGTCTCGTGGTGGGTTTTCTCGCGGGCGGTGACAGAAGAAATCGCGACGCCAACGCGGCGATTCTAGAGGCCGATGACGACGAGGAGTTGCTGGAGAGAGTGAAGCAAGATCGGAA
>NW_010964923.1:2448743-2485512 GCF_000463585.1 Tarenaya hassleriana
TTCCGATCTTGTCCTGTGTTCATATCATATACGTTATTTCCTCGTCAAAGATCGGAAGAAGAGGATCGAGAGGCAAGGAGTTATCAATTCTTCAGTCAAGGAAAAGGGTATTCCTCCAAAATTTTGAAGAACTTCTCAAAATTCTTACACTATTTCGTTTTTCAAAACATGTTTTGGGATTTGCCCATTTGTTGGATTGTGTTGAATTCCTCAAATTTTGAATCTTTAGACCACGAACTTGAAGATTCAACAGGTTACTAACCAACCAGATTGACTGCGTTTGCTTCTACATCATGCTTTGGAATGCAACCATGGAGAAATTCTGTTCCTTTGATTCAGTTTTTAATTGATCCGAACTCGGAAACTGTTTGTGATTCTGTATATACATGCATATAGGTCTGAATGTGCCTTTTGTTTGGTAGCCATTGTTGGTAAATTGGCAAAACGTTCTAAGCAGAATTCGGTATTCAAGTTCTTTGCTTTCCTCGTTCTGTAACGCATACATGGATCGGGCTTTATGTGGAAATGACGTTTTTTTTTCCAGGATATTTGCAGGATCTGGTTTACAAGTTGAGCAAAGTCGGTCAAGCCATCGACAACGACGATCTCTCGGCTGCGGGTTCTGTTCTGGGGGGAAGCACCGATACCGAATGGGTGAAAATGGTGAACACGGCTTTCACAAAGGTTACATCTCTTGCTCATAGTTCCGTTGAATTCTTTCGCTCCGACCATCTTTTCTTGAAGTGTTTACGGGTTGAATTCTAGTGTCGGGGTTAAGGATTTTGTTATGAATCATCGTCTCGGGGAAGTTTGAATCATCAACGATATGTCGTTCTCGTTTCAAGAATCGTTGCAGAACACCAAAAATGTACTTTTGAACGATCAGAGTTCCGTTCGCTGTTCTTTCGACGGGTTTCTGATTCTTTTTTTCGTTTCTTTCGTGACAGTTGAGTTCGAGCCCGGAAGAGAAGACGCAGGTGGAAACGTTTAATTCATCGCTAGCCTCTTTGATCTCTTCAGGTGGGATCTCTTGCATTGTTTTGTTATCATTCATAAGAATCACATTACCATTGAATCAAACCAGCTCTCAATCGGGATGGGTGTGTGAGTACCGTACCCGAATCTGTGGGATACGCGGTATCCGAAATTTGGGTACTCGGTAGTGATAAATTCGGGTGCACGGCATTGGAAAACCAGAGTCGTGGGTTCGAGGTTGGGTTTCGTCGGCCGAGTATCTGTATCGCACAGTGGGTACTCAAAGTTCGGGTACCCAAAACTGAACGGATATAGATTTTTAAAAAACGAAAAACTGAATCCGAATAAAACCTAACCCGAACCAAAAAACGAAATGAAAGATACACTGAAAATTCGGGTATCCGAAGAAAACTCGGAATGACAAGTCGAGATTTTTTGCCCTGCAGTGAACAAGAACGACATAGAGTCCTCCAAGCAAGCGTTTGTGTCATCGGCCGACGCGTTCGAGAAATGGACGGCGATGACGGGACTCCTCGAACAGCTCCGAGGTCTCTGAAACGCCGTCTCGGGAGAGAATTTCCGACGATCCGATGTCGGAATCCCGCTGTTGTTCCCATGTCTTAGCATATCTCTGATTTTGCCATTCTTTGTACATTTCGTTTTTTACATTAGCTCTGCATCAAGCAAATGGTTAACATCAAAGATACATGTGTCATATTTTTACAGTGTTGATTTTATTAAGAAAGAGAAATCAATTGCTTTGGTAAGCAATGGCGTCCAAAGTTAACCGGTTTTGGGCGTTCTAGTTTACGGTTAAGCCCTTGCATTGGTTCGGGAATATAAACATTTTAAAACGGAACAAAAGGGTAATTTGGTAAATTAATATTAAGATGATTAGATTATCCATTTTGGTTATTTTGGTTATTATCTGAATATTCGAAGCGAATCCATTGTAGAGATGAATTCGATATAAAAACTTAACGAGAATAATTTATTTAAACCTAAAAATATCAAAACCGAACTAATTAAAAAAATAACTGAAAAAACGATAATTTTTTGAAAAAATAATTTTTTTTATAAAAAACCGAATTCGAATGAATCGAAATTTATATAACACGGAATGATTATAATTTTTTTATAATCGAAATAACTTAACTCGAATATAAAGGAATCGAACCCAAAGGGAAAACCGAAATGATCAGATGGACTGTACAGGGGAAAACAGAGAGGGAATTAGGAAGGGGAAGCGTCGTCTCTCTCCGGCAATCGATTTAGCTGCGGAGTTTCTTGTGTTGAGGAACTGTTGAGTCTTCGAAATTTGTGAGTTCGTGAATTCTTTTTTTTTTTTTTTGTAGTGGCGTGATTCGTGTGTCTAGGGTTTTGTAAAGTTCGTTTCGCTCAAATCCCCATGGAAGTGCTTGGTTCAAGCTTTTAGCCAATCTGGCTGATTGTATTGCTTGAACTCGTTGTGAAGTTTCTGCTGTTTCCTGTTTGTCGAACAGTTTCATTTGCGATTTTTCTGTTTCTGATCATGCTTCTGCGATTGCGATTTTCGCTGATTTCGAGTATATCTTGAAATGGGTTTTGATGGTTCCTCTGAGTGAATGTGTGATCACTTTTGCTCTGATTAACTCGGAAATGGCCTTTGTAGCTATTTGTATTTGATACAGAGTTCTATGTGCCAACTATGTCCTGTGTTCATATCATATACGTTATTTCCTCGTCATTGACCTATCTTCTTTCCGTTTTTCAACCGTTTGAAGGCTTGGTGTCGGAAGATAGAGTTAATTATGCCATTGCTTGAAACGTTACCCATAGAAGAACGATTATCGTCGTACGTACCTGAGGTATATCCACTAGTCTTTTAAGTTCCGCATCTGATATTCTATGGGAATGAATTGTACAGTGTACTTGCAGCCCTTTGTGTAATCTGTCTTCAAATACATTAGGAATTGAAATGGAGGAGGAGATAGACAGAGAATGTTTGATGTATGAATGAAGTCGATATGATTTTGTATAGGATTTGTTGATTTCACCTCCAAGTCGTCGTAGTAATCGCGATGAATTATCACTGTATCTGTTATGACGAGGGTTAGATTCCTTTCACATACAGGTTATGATTCTTTTCATGTGCATTATATAAATTGAGTTCTTGCTCTTTTAAGGAGGAGATTAACATACAGTGTGTGGGATGTATGAAGTCGGTATGATTTATCTGTATAGGATTTGTTGATTCTGCTTCCAATTCGACGTGGTAATCGTGACCAATGATCACTGTGTCTGTTTATGATGAGCTTAAATAAAGTTCACACATCCCTCTTGTCTTCAACTTAATGCTAAACTGTTGTTTGTGAACTTTTTTTCTCGCACTCTTTTTTTTATCAATAGGGTTCATATTTTCTCTGTTGTATGTTATGTTGTTTGAGAGACCGGCGCGTTCGATTGAGTTGCGGCCTTGCAGGGTCATCGTAAACCGGAGGATATACTGGTGTTATTATTGCAGTGCCCTCCTTTCTGGCAACAAGTAGATTCATTCACATATGTAAGTTTGAAATTTTTTTTGTAGGTACTTCAGACAAGACATAGATTTTTCCCAGTTTGGCATCTCGACCCAAATAAAGTCCCGATCAAAGCTTAAGGGAAGAACAATGCAAATTGCAGAAAAAATACTCTCTGCTTTATTAATTTTCTTGGTTTTTCTTGTATAGATACAGGAAGTAACCGATACGAAGGTTGATTCTACAAACATGGGAAGACAATGAGGGGAGGAAAGTAGTTCCTAACGTTGGGGCCAAGTCTTCCTTATTAACAGCATGTGACGGTTACTTGTGACTTTAACCACAAGTACCTTTGGTTTGGTTTTCTCTTCTGTACAGATTGAACCAATCGGCATGCGTCAAACCCGGTTCACTTGGCATCACAATCAACTGATGCAATGGAAGAGAGTTAGTAAGGTCCCTAGTATCTCAATGATCTGTTTCGTTAATGCAATGATCATTTCCGATTTACAAGCTTTCGTCTCTCTACTTTCAAAAAAATGGCGAAAAAGAAACCCCTCCAAAGATGAATCGTTACTAAACATTTGATCGGTCTAGCTTCCTTTACGAATTATTCTTTCGTTAGATTTGCTTGGTAATATGTATGCACTTCAAGGGCCCTGGATCAATTTAAAGTTTTTAGTATTAGCTTTAGATATACAAAAGAGTTGATGTGCAAATACGTTTTTATACATACATGCATATACATATATACATACGTGTGTGTGTGTAGGTAGGTACGGTGGCAGATTCGGTGCAATTACGGCACAGTGTGTTGCCCGAAATGCGAGACTACCGAATGCAGGTAGAAGATGATAAGGCTTGAATGGTGTTTAGTGTTTTAGGTATGGATCTTCTTCTTTAGATTGTGTATATTAAAGTGGCCATGGCTTTAGGTGAGGCAATGCTCAGCACGTGGTTAATGAATTGGGTAAAGCCTGTTTGGTGCAGTGCAAATATATATATATATATATGGTAGAGATTTTCTTGTTCTATAAAAAATTATATATTTTTTATATTTGATTCGGTTCAGTTTTATCTGAATTCGGTTGTTATTGATAAAATGTTCGTTTTCAAAATTATTTTTGGGTTTTCTTGTTATTTTTTTATTTGGTTTCAGATTTGTTTTTCCATACCCATTTGATTTTTACATTGGATTCGATCGATAATTTTATATATTGTTCGGTTTGGATTGGTTCGGTATAAAACCGAAATGGTCACGCTTCTGCTTTAAAAGGGTGAGTCCCGGTTTGGTTTTCCGAGTATTTATTTGGTCAGTCGGCAATTATTTGAACACTTTTTCTGCAAATACGTTAAAATTGTGAACGCGAGAGCACTAATTTTCCCTCCCTATTTTATATCAAATTTATTTTTTAAAATTTTTTAAATTTTAAAGAAATTATTTGCATTCCCATGCCGACAAAAAAAACCCTACGAGAAAATTATCATGCGTCTCTTTCACTTCCTCTTTACTTATATGTTATTTTCTTACTATTTATTGTTGCTGATTGCGAGTCTTTTCCCTGAACAGTCTTTTATATATCTCCTCTATAAATTAAATCCTATAAAAAAATTTTAATTCCGTACACTTTGTAAATTCAATTCGTCACCATGTGAAACAATTTTTGGTCTAAAAATAATGTTAATCTACTAGTTATTTTGGCCCGTGTAAAATTCTGGATAACGTTTGATAATGTCGTGGTGATATATGAGAAAACCTTGAAATATTTTATTAGGGTTTATATGATTAGTGATTAGTGGAATAAAATCATTAATCATGAAAAGGGTAGTGCAGTATTTTTTTTAAGCAAGAATTTGGTGGGCACTATGTGCTTATTTAAATTTCCTTATTTGGACCGCTGTCCTTTTTATTTTTTTTTTGTTATCACACTTATAGTAGGGTAAC
Organism: Tarenaya hassleriana; assembly: GCF_000463585.1. Lineage (NCBI taxonomy): Eukaryota > Viridiplantae > Streptophyta > Magnoliopsida > Brassicales > Cleomaceae > Tarenaya > Tarenaya hassleriana. Next base: position 2,454,162 of record NW_010964923.1, read on the forward strand.
TATGATTAGTCAAATCAAAATTCCATATTCATAGTTTTGATTTCATAATATTCACCCGACATAGCCTAACTTTAAGGTGACAAAGACCAAATGATTTCATGTTGAATTGGGGTTTAAGAGGAAGATCAATTTTCTAATTCGAACACGTGAATCTGTTTTGGTTTTCTTTTCCATGTGGGTTTTTGGACCGACTCTCCCGAAAACCATGCCAAATTAATGCACCAATTGAATGAAATGTTTTATAAAATAATGTGTACGAACACATTTCTATCACAAGTTGTTTTCATCTTTAGCTTTGTTGTCGACCGATCATGTTTAAGAGATATACTTCATGTTCTGTTCTAAAATCTGTAGTTAGAGTGGTATTAATGATTTTTTTTTATCATATTATTAAAACTTTTTTTCTTTGCTTGAACAAGTACAAACTAGAAGAAGAAAACAAAGGGCGATTAGAATCCGAAAAGAGATGTGGTTGGGTCGAAAGACTCATGAACTCACCAAATATGAAAAAAAAATAGAGAACAAATAACCCAGTAGAAAGGAACTACAACTTAGGTGCAATTGCGGACGAACAATCGTTCTATCCATCGTCCGCAATCGTTAGAAGTCGCAAGTGTTTGTGGACGATCGTATTACCACCATCAGTTACACCCTTAATAAGTTATTCACTTGAATTCGGCCTGGCTGGAAAGATTGAGTCAATTGGACCAGGTAAAGGGACAAAGCCGGTTAGTCAACATTCCGCTGATAAGTCGGGCATCTGAAGAACATAAAATTTGAGCTGTCGTCGGCAACATAATACCCTGTCCACGTCATTTTGACAATAAAAAATATAACGATCCGCGACTACTACGAAATGTCGAAACTGCTCTCACACAGCAACACGAGATCTTCCAACATATTTTGTCCTCATTCACACGCATACGAGATACTTTCCAATAGGTCACCCATCATGAGATTGCTCCAAAATCACCACGTTTAACTTTGGAATTCTCTCGTGATAGTCAACCGAAAAGATGGATATACTAACTTGTTTCTATGAGTAGCCCAACTAATATTTTTTATATTATCTTAGACCGTATAATCTCAACCCTAGTCGTAATTCGGGATATCACAAAAAAATTGATGTATATACCCAAATGATTTTTTGTTTAAAAAAGAAAATTATTGGGTTTTATGATGAAAGAAAAGGTAAATCTTTGCGAGTAAAATTCTCAAATGATTGAAGAGGTAAAAAATAAATAAATAAATAAAGGGTCCGTATTTTCGAAATATGCAATAGATATAAAGTTCATTTTCCTCTATATAAGATCTTGTGGCCATCGTTTCATGATGTAGCATGTCTGTTGTTTGTTGTGTATGACAACGGAATATGCGGAAGTAGATATCAACCCATGAAAATAAACAAGAAATATATATATATATATATATATATATATATATATATATATGTGTGTATATATTTTCCGATTGCACCAATTCTAATGATGATGACGAGGATGATTAATTAATTAGTGAGAAGATTAAAATGTGATTAAGTAGATAAGTATACTTTAATTTTTTTTAAAGTAGTTAAGATTATAACTTTGACACTGCTTAATTAATTGGCGATGATGCAGCTTCCCATTATTGAATATACTTGCAACAAATAGGTTTGGTAATTTCGGATTTTAATTATATGTATTCCGTTCAATTATTTCGATTTTACTAAAATTATAATCATTCGATTTTATATTACTTTCGTTTATATTCAAATTTAGTTCCGTTTTGTTTTTTATTGATAAACATACTCATTTTTTCGTTTATTTTTTATTAAATAGGTTCAATTCGAATGACTGTTTATTTTTTATATCAAATTCGATTCGATTATTGAATTACTAATTGATTCAATGAATCTCATACACACATGCATACATGAATAATGTTAGATAGACAAGCAATCGTATGTATATCCATTAACAAATCGACAATCGCAAAATCTAGTAATCGTCTACACACACACACACACACACACACACATATATATATATATATATATATATATAGATTATACTATTCGATTGGGAACTCTTTTTCTTTTTTTGGTTTGTTTTATAAAAAAATTATATACTGATGATTGGCGACAAAATTTCTCATGGCATGCATACATGTAAATATTTATTTTATTTTGAAACCAGATTGGTCATTTCAATTGGCACGTGTAAAAGTAAATAGAATGGAACATGATAATATTATATATGATCATATCAGAACTAAATTTATTTAAATACCGATACAATAATATAATATTTTTTAAAATAAAAAACTAATATAAAATAATTGAAAACGAACAAAACAAAAATATCTTTATAAAACGAATTCTTGTAATGAAATCAAATTCAACCGAATCTAAACAAAAATATATACAAAATGAATCCGATATAAAAGCTGAATTATATAGTTTTTTTTCAAACAAAAAAAACACAAATCAGAAAATAAATTGGAGCGAGAAAAATAAATATGAAATCCAAAATTTTAAGTAGACTAATTCTTAGATTTGAAACAATCATATGAACTAGCCCGTTGGAATCTTTGACCACCTACTGCTAAAATTAGAAAGAAAACCAATAGAATTATTTGAATTTTTTTTAAAAAAATGTATCCTTTTAATTAATCTTGTCTTTAATGAACTTTAATTCCTCATCATTAATTAGAAATGTAACCCACATATATGAACCATAGCTTTCATGTCAACATTTCATTACATCCTATCCAATCCGACTTCATTTCTTTATTTAGCATACAAACAAAATTAATGATATTTTAGAATTATATTTTTTTGGATAACATGTTTTTGAAGTTTCATTATCTCTGTGTGTAAAAAAATGATCATATATATTGATGTAACTAGACACACAATCTTTTATAACAAATAAGAAATAATAACAAAATATGATTTATAAAATATCAATAATAGTCACTCGATATAAAATGTTAATTGAAGTTCTGAATTGACTAATATTGAAATTTTATAATATTATCCCGAAAAATATATAAAATCCTAATTTGACGTGAACTAATATGTCATCATCATATTTCATTACAAAAAAGTGTAATCGTCATAACACGATAAAACCTAAAATGTAGCAAACAAATTAAAACGAGGCAAAGACTTCCTCAGACAAAACTTTTTTATACATATATTTATATGATGTCTAATGAACAACAATGAATAACCATCATAATCATTTTTTTTCATTTCAATGGGATGATTAATTTTTAACCTATACAAATCACATGGAATAAGATTCGAACCATAAACACATATAACAAGTGTAACGTACCTATGAAATGTCGAAACGTCCCTCACACTCTATCACACACCAATACGAGACCTTTTAGCGTATTTTGTCCTCACTTGCATCTATACCCATACACTTTCCAATAAGTTATTCATCCTAAAATTATTCCAGAATCAACACGTTTAATTTTGGAGTTCTTTCGCGATAGTCATCGAAAAAGTATGTGCACCTTGTTGCTATGAGTAGTCCAACTAATTCTTTTATATTACCTTACACTGCATAGTATCATATATGTACAGTCCTCGAATCTCTCTTATTTCGATGCATTCGATTTATTTATATATCTTTTTGGCCTTAGTGGTATTTGAGGAGCCGTTCCTTAAACATGACATCTGCACTGACGAACACTCCCAACCGTCATTATAACTCGGGATATCACAACAAGAATCGTTGGTGGATTCGTTAAAGGATTCAAAATATGCATAACGCGCGAGAGAACCATTAGCATTTATAACTCCCATCGGCTAATTTATCCTTTTAACAAAAATGTAAATATTGAAAAAGAAAATAGAAAATCGCCCCCATAGTCCGGTGGCGAGGAGAGTGGGGTTAGAAAGGAAAATCATGAAAATGTGAAGACACATCGATTTCATTGACAACACCTACAAGAGACATCACATGATCTATGGAACTTCCTCCTCTGACTCACCCTTATCACTTAACTCCTGAAACCCATGGAATCAAACTCCTCCTCAATTATACACCTAATATTATATAAAATACAAAATAAAAGTTGTCATATATATATATATATATATATATATATATATGCGTGCGTGTGTGTGAACCTATAGTAAACATTTCACACACACACACAATACATATATATATATATATATATATGAACCAATATTTAAGTTTAGCATCAATCGAGTTACCTCTCTCTCTCTCTCTCTCTCTCTCTCTCTCTCTCTCTCTCTCAAACCCTAACCTCTAATAAGCTGACCAAACTAGAAGAGAGAGGTAACTAAACCGTTTGGTTGACCCCTAACCAAACCGGAAATTTCATAATTACATTTGTTTTTTTTTTTTGGACTATGAAAGCAAATCAAACAATGCCCACTTTCTCTTTTCTTCTGATGGTCCCAGCTTTTGCACCCTTTCTTAGGCACACTACTCTTCCCCCCCTTTTTCTTTTCTTTTTGCCAAAAAATGAAAAGTATATGTTTAGTTCTCTTCCCCATGACCATATCCAAACTTTTTTTTCGTTAAGTAAATAAAATTTTACATTCAAACTTGTTTGAATTATTTAGTGAAATACTTAACGCCATACACAATTTTTTTTCCCTTTTTTTTATTTACAGTGAAATATCTTTCCTCTCCGAATTTTCTTGTGTCTGAGTTTTATATATATATTAATATCGTGTTCTTCTAGTTTGTTTATGATCTCTCTTTGATTATTCTATGCTTTATTTTTTCATTAATATGTCGTGTATCTGTAATAAAAATATTAATGACACGATTTGTGAAAACATGTGGTGCAGTATTGATAATTGAATGAGTTTAAATATATAATATAATTTTCTCTTCAATCTAATTCATAATACCTATACTAATATGACAAGAAATAAATGAACCGGACAAAATAATAAACATCCTAATATTTAAACTCTGTATGAACTGAAACTTTTCATAATTTCTAACATTTTTCTGCAATCTCATACATGTAACACGTATGAGATTTGATGATCTTCAAATTCCGACTTCAATGTTTATCTAATGAATATATTCTGCATCACGTGAACACCTCGTATTTCAAAAGACTTGAAAAATAAAAATAAAAAATATCCAAAACGATTATAAACAATCATTGAGGTCGACTATATTCTCAATTGTTTGATAAAGAACATATGATTTCAAAAAAATAAAAAAACAAACATAGGCGATGGAAACATGCAACTATTAAAAAAATCGCTTGTTGAAATATTATAGTCGGTGGCGTGGATTGTGATAAATATTGTCACCCTCGTATTCAATCATCATCTCTTTGTGAAATCTAATAAAACTTCAAACCAAGAGAATGCAACCGAACCCTGTTATCAAGATTTGCAGAAATATCTATTGTGTGTTATTGATAATCGAATAAATTTAAATATATAATATAATTTAATATAATTTCATCTCATTAGAATTTATAACTCTTATCCTAATATGATAAGGAATTGATAAACTCAAACGAAATAAGAAAGAAGCTAATATCTAAACTCAATACGAATTGAAACTACATGTTGTATTATATTTTGAAAGCTACTTTATACTTTGGAAGCAGCTATATATTAGATCACAGTCTTTTATTCCCCAAATAGAAAATATTTATCCATTGGTTTTACCGTTTCACCTCAAACTTTAAAGGAGGTAAACAATTGATGGGTGGAGAAATTATTATGAAACCCCATCAATGGAACCCGGCCCTACGAGTAAAAGACAGAGAACTCAAAATTCCCCTATCAATCACATTATATATATATATATATATATATAATTTTGCCCTTCATAAATGTGTATGTATTTTATATTTTTTAAGTTTTTTATTCTTTAAATATATATTTATATATATTTTTTTATAAAAATAGGGGTTGGTCAATACCACATAACCAAATCCGTTAATTGATTAATTGTGATGGAACGGATGTGAATTTATGGTAATATTTGAAAAGTCTATGTATTTTGTTAGAAGTTTTAAAATTAATGTATTTATATGGAAGTTCTTCAAAATTCATGTTTTTAGGGCATTCTCCCTTAATTTTACCCTTCAACATTTTCACCCTCTCCTTACAATTTATTATCTTTTTTTTTTTAATGTTCTTTTGGTTTCACCATTGTAGTACAATACCCCGGTTTTAAAGCAAGTATATGTTCTCTCCATAGATAGAGATAGAATAATTCAACAGCTTTTCATCTCTCTCTCTCTCTCTCTCTCTCTCTCTCTCTCTCTCTCTCTCTTCATCTATAATTTTTGTTCTCTATTTCTCTTTCCTTACACACACACACACACACATATATATATATAGCTCTCATCATCAAAGCACAAGCTTATCAAGATATCATAGCTCTTTTGTTTGATCTCCTCCGAGGAAATTCTCCAATATTTGAGCCCAAAAAACTGCGAAGACAATGGCCGGATGTCTCGACGCCGCCACTGCCACCGCCTCCGAGCAACTTTGCTACATCCCTTGCAACTTCTGCAACATCGTCCTTGCGGTATATATACACACACACACACATGTATATATGCATATACATATGTGTGTGTGTGTGGTTTAATCTTTGAAGAGATATATAGATCTGCTTTTCTTGTTTTTGGTGTTATAATTGGTTCTTCTTTTTTTTATCAGTTTCCACTATCTTACAAGCATTCAAAGTTTTTTTTCTTCTTCTTCTTCTTTCATTTAACTCGTTTATTTATCTTTTTTTTTCTCCAGAAAATAATAATAATAATTGGGTTGTTTTATTTTTCTTTTGTTTTCTGGTGCTACGGACAGGTCTCGATCGTTTCTGCTACGATTTTTTTTTTAAATTCTAGTTATTTTATATTATTTTCTTCAAATCGTAAATCATTCTTCTTCATTTTTCCTTGTTCTGTCAAAGAAAAGTCATACACGTTGAAGCCTTTCACGTACTGTTTCAGACCAAAGTCGCCAGAGCAAGAATCCCTAAGACAATCAAGCCATGCTCACTCACTTATATACATATATATATATATATATATACATATACATACACATACATATGCCTATATTTATACTTGTTCGAATGAGAATTAAAATTTCCCATTTAATATGAACACTTTGAAACCTAAGTGTTAATGTTAAGACACCATAGGATATCTAGATTTGTGATTCAATTTCTTCTTCTTCTTCTTCTTGACAAGGATCATCATTTAGTTTCTTTACCTACACCTAGAATCTCTTTTTTTTTTTCTCTAGTATCTTTGTGCCCTCCAAATTAAAATCCGATCCGTATTCTCATAAGATATTTGATTTTCTTTTTTTATTTCTTTTATTAAATAGACTAGAAGAAAAAAAAATGTTATATACAATAATTAAAATCCGAAAACAGAAGATTAAAATAATAGATATTTGGATTCCGTGCTATCTCATACTTTGTAGACATTAGAGAAATAGTTTCCATAGGTCTTCTCATTCATGAAAATGTTATTTTTCTTCCGACCAAAGAATATAAAACCCGGATCTAGGTTTCCCTAATCATTGAAGCATCCGAACCAAACCTCATCCATTTTCCAGATCGAATTACCTTGTTTTATTCTCTCATTTTGGTGAATTACGATGAAGAAATTAAACGAAATATGATACTAAAACTTCAAAAAAATTGAAATTAACTCTGGGGTGTTCGAATTTTGTGAAGGTGAGTGTTCCATGCAGCAGTCTGTTCGACATCGTGACCGTCCGATGCGGGCACTGCACCAATCTGTGGTCCGTCAATATGGCTGCTGCTCTTCAGTCCCTTTCACGCCCTAATTTCCAGGTATTATATTCATTATATATATATATATATATCCCTAAATTTTAGGGTTTTCGATAAAATGAAATTAAAATGATGAGAACCCTATGAAATCTATGGTTTTTTTTTTCTTTTCTAATAATTCACACACATTCACTGGGTTTTACGGTTTCAATTCAAAGCATTTTCCCCTCACACGCATATAAAGATAGAATATTTTCATAATTTCCCTAAAATTTAGGGTTGTGTTTTTCAATGAATTATAAAGCCCTCTGAAATCTAGGGCTTTTTACTGCTGCTTTTGAGGAAATGATAGACAAAAGATCTGAGCATTTCAATGCATGTTTCTGCCAAAAATCACCGAAACCCTAGCTGCAAAGCCGCCATCTACATTCATAGCCCCAAAATTTAATGTGTTGATTTAAATTGTTTCCTGTAAAAAAAAATATATATATAAAAAGTTCTTTTTCGTTTTCATTTATTTTTATAATTCTTTTTCTGCAATAGATGCGCATTATATGACTCAGGTTGGCAACACATATAGCTTGACTTTTCTTTTATAGATCTTCGCAGCCTTTTTGTTTTTTTTTCTTTTTCCAGAGAGCCCTAGCTCTTTATTTATTTATTTATTTATTTATTATTATTATTATTATTATTATTTATTATTATTATAATATACTCGATATAGGTTATTTCCTCTTTGATTTGATTGACATGAGTGTTAGGGTTTCTTAGGTTCTTTCCTTTTAAAGTTTTTTTTTTGAAGATTCGTTCTATGTTCTTGTCCTCTACTGAGGAGCCTTTTTTTTCTTCTGTGTTTTGAATTTTTTTTTTTGCTTTCTTATTATCTCTACATTTTTCTCTGTTAAATCTCCTTCTTCTACATTTCCCAAACTAATTGGGATATTTCATAATGTCTGAGTTCATTAATCCATCATTTACCCCAAAGATAAAAAGTCTTAACCGATTAAAACCCTACAAATAGATTATATATATATAGAGATGGAAAAACATGAATCTTAATTTGGCATCTTTGGACTATGAACCGATTTAATTAAAAGAAAAACGATTTTTATGTATCAGGCGCCGAATTATGGGATACCAGAGTATAGGAATGAGTACGGATCATCATCGAGATGCCACAACAAAGTCCCCTCCTCTAGGGTTTCTACTCGCAACGTGGGCGAACAAAGAATCGTAAACCGTCGTAAGTATTTCATTCAATTCTTTTTAGGCTATTGACTTATTATAAACATCGTTAGGTGATTTGTTCTATTGTGAAATATATATGAAGAGTTATGGAGAATTATATGTTATGGAATTATATTCCTAATATGATTAGTGTCAAACATACGGTACCAACGTTAATCGTATTAGGAATATAATTCCATAATATATAATTCTCCATAATTCCTCGTATTTTTTTCAATATGTTCAAAATTCTTGTGGTTTCTATGAATGTTTTGTAAGAAAAATGGTGCAAAACCAAGAAAAATCATGCAGGCATTTAAGAGTGATTTTAATTGTTTCAGCTCCCGAGAAGCGGCAGCGAGTACCTTCGGCATACAATCAGTTCATAAAGTAATCAAATATCTTCTTTGATTATATTATATATATATATATATATATATGTGTGTGTGTGTGTGTATTATATATTGTTATAATTTCTTTTAGTGAAATATTTGTATGTATTTACGTGGATTAATTAACGCGTTTCTTCAAATATAGAGAGGAGATTCAGAGGATTAAGGCGAATAATCCAGACATAAGCCACAGGGAAGCATTTAGCACCGCTGCCAAGAACGTAAGTTTCACATGATAATCTTTTATTTTCTAAATTTGCTGGTTATATAATCAGTCCAAATATCAAAATGATACGAATAGAAAACGAATTAAAAATTATGGTGAAAGGGAACACTATACGATTAGTCTGAATTAGATGAAATGATATATATTTATCTATCCAACTTTGAGTTATGAAATATATATATATATATATATATATATAAACACTATATCTTCAAACATATTGTAATATAATGTAATGGCAACGGTTCTTATAATAAGAAACATGAATTCAAATGAAATCTAATGATATAATACATTATGCTAATACATATTTTTTTTTATGTAGTGGGCGCACTTCCCTCATATCCACTTTGGTCTGATGCTGGAGAACAACAAGCATGCTAAGCTAGCTTAATTAACCAATGTAAGTGTTACAACTCTAATAATTACACAAATCTTATAATGAAATTTTTATTTTGCTAAAAAAAATCAAAATTTCGGTTCTTTCCCGTCTAATACAACCCTATACACATCTCTAACTTTTTTTGCGATTCCGATTTTATTTTATTTTTTTTGGTTCGATTGTGATTTGGGGGGGCAAAGATGATGAAGAGTTGGTGGATAAGCTGAAGTACCATGGAACAAGAACTGAGAGAATGTCTTAATTTACTGTTTTGCCACTTTGATCAGTTTGATTCTGCATAAGTTTCCTAAAACATTTCCTTGATGTAATATTCTCGAAGAGATCTATCTTCAAAACTCTCATACATATCTGTAACCGTAAATAAATTTCATACTTATTTATGTATCATTCGTATGTTTTCTGTCACATGGCGTACCATTTCATTTTTGTTTCATCATTGTTATGAAAATAATAGGCGAATCTATCAGTATATAGAGTTAGATACCGATGGACTATAATAATAATAATAATAATAATAATAATAATAATAATAATAATAATAATAATAATAATAATAATAATAATAATAATAATAATAATAATAATAATAATAATAATAATAATAATAATAATAATAATAATAATAATAATAATAATAATAATAATAATAATAATAATAATAATAATAATAATAATAATAATAATAATAATAATAATAATAATAATAATAATAATAATAATAATAATAATAATAATAATAATAATAATAATAATAATAATAATAATAATAATAATAATATATTTTCTTGACATTTATAGGTGCCTTTTGAGGTGTGCAGAGTGAAGTGACCGCACAAAGCTACAAAATATATAGTACCCAAATTTATTATTGAAAATAGTAATATATTATATTATATTATATGTTGTACCAACATCATTTTGTTTATAAAATATATATATATATATATATATATATATATATATATATATTCGAGTTTAAACTCTTAGCAGCATTATTGATTTTTAAAATTGGCTGTGCGTGACCCTAATAACAACGTAGAGAGACGACAAAACCCTACTAAGTGACGTATATGATAAACATAAACGGTGTATTGATGTGTGTGTATATATATATATATTGATAATCAAATGTATCGGCGTTTCATCTTCAAGGTCCTGGGTTCGATTCCACTGGTGGGGAGGGATGTAATTTCTGGATTAAAATGGTCCATATACAAAGGCTGGTCCCGGGCCTAGGGTGGATGTAGTCGGGTCGAAGACCCGAGGAACCATCCTGGTTATCAAAAAAAAAAAAAAAAAAAAATGTATCGGCGTTATATTTAGGAAATAATCCTGTTTATGATCGGACTTCCGGGAATCTGTGTGCACTTTCTCGTGGGTGGATTTTCTAGTTTCTTCCCCTCGTGCTCTGACTTGTCATACGATAAAAGCTTAGCAGAATTTGCAAAATGATTTTATGCAAAATTATTCCTTTTCAGATAAAATCTTTAAAATAAAAGTCCCTTGTGTATCCAATGAAGCAGCATAATATAGGGAGTACAACTCATAAACCATAGTCTCTGCCTCTTGGGAAAAAAAAAGCACTTCTATTATAAGGACCACCATATTTTTTGCTGCTTTTATAGGGAAAATCTCATAAAAATACACAAGATTCTAATTCGATAAATAAATACATCAAACCTCGAAATATACCACAAAATATCTCAACTCTTGAAATCGAAAACAATTTACTATGAACCGATGATATCGTTAAGATGCTGTTAAAGTCCGTTAAAATCTTTGTACAAAACAACTTCAAATAATTTAGATAGAATCATCAACTATATAATTAAGGATCATATATGAAATTGTTTTCGAATACAAGAGTTGATGTATTTTTTTTTATATATTTTAGTATTTGGTATTGATACTTTTTTGACATTTTGTAGAGATTGCATATTTTTATGAGATTTTTTTTCCTTCTTCTTATTATATACATATTTCTATTAAAAGAACCCTTGCAAAAAAGCACTTTGGGAGTGTGACAAAAACCCATGTTGTCATTTCATCATTCAAATGTTGACCAAATAATATGATATGATATGCTTATACTACACTACAATGTACATTCATGTCTCTAGCAATTGGTTTCTTTATAATACTTGGAGAGAAAAAAATCGTCTTTATCGACGGTGGGTTCTTTAAGACGTCTTTTCAAGTTCTCAAAATACATTATTGAATAATAAAAATTGAATTAAAAGCTCAGTTAGAAAGAAAGGAAATTCGTGGGGGAGAGGGACCTTAAGCATGTGTTTCAAGGGATTAGGGTTTCTTGATATGGAGATTAGTGTTTCGATTTTAGCTTCAAACATGTGGCTAAATCATCTGTTCTTGCACATATTTTAAACACATATATTAGGAAAAAAATATTTTGTCAAAAATATTTAATATGTAGATAATTATTATCTTGAATTTTGAAACATACATAATATTTGACTATTGCTGATAAATGGTAAATTTGAAAAAATATAAAAAAAATACATGGAAAATCTAAAAAACATCATTTGTTTTGAAACAAAAAAAACATCGTGTGAAATTAAACGAAAGGAATAAATTGATGAGAAGTTCCATTACGGAAATTAACGATTCGAACCATAAAAGGGTATTCGATATATAAATGTATCGGCGAGTTTGTTAAAATTAAAAAAACCTTTGGTACAAAACTAAAAAAAAAAAGCATGAAACCATATGATATCATGTTAATTGCTCGATTGCATCATCTTATATCTTTCCTTGCCAATATCGCGTTTCTTGTTCGTTCCTAACCATTCGTTCGAGTTTAGTTCGCATTCAGTTATTTCGGTCTTAGAAAAACTATATCCGTTCGATTTTTATATTGATTTTAGTTTGGTTATAAACCATTCGCTTTTTATGTTGAATTTAGTTTGGTTATAAATCTTTCTTAATTAAATACTTTACTATATAAAGAAGAAACATAATGGAAAGGGTGGAATGTGGGGTTGGTGCAGTGGAAATGAATTGAGTGAGGGGTGGGTTCTGACAAGTAGAATCTGAAACGTCAATTTCATGTCTCAATGGTCATGTCTTTCACTTTGGACTTTTGTACCAATCATCCTCCTCAAGAATGTTTGGTCCCCAGCTTCTTCTATATATTTCAATCAATCCCTCCCATGATTAATTTGTGTTTTTAATTATCGTAATTTCTTCTTCATTTTAAACGATCTCGATTTTACGTGATCGATCGCTCAAAAATGCCACCAATAATGCAAATAACTAAAGAAAATTAAGATTATCTAGCATACTTTTCGCGAATTAGACCGACCATTCGAGCATATATATGATCGAACAATAATTGTCGTTAAGTACTTTCGTTTTTGGTTCTTTGTTGTTGTTTGATAATTGGCGATCTTAATCTGTTTCCCAGCCTCTACTTGGAAAGGATATGAACCGTATATCGCACTAGGGCAAAATATCAAGAATTCGAGGGAAAAGATTAGGAATCTTTTGGACATATATTCAAGTCGTTGATAATGTTATTCATATATATATATATATATGTATATGTATATGTATATGTGTATATGTTTAGGGAGCAAAAGACAAGAAAATGTTTAGTCGTAAGAATTAAGTTGAAAAGGGATAAGTTCCTTGTCTCAAAATGACGAGAACCAACAACATGCTATTATTCCTGAAAAAAAAATCGAAATAAAGCATATAAAAGAGCATCATGTTCCTCTTTCGATAACTTTGATTGAGACTTGTAACACTCACTTCACCGTCTAAACAAGTTCTTTCCCGGAAAAAAAACCCTAATATATAAATTATACATATACAAACAAATGTGATGTAAAACAAGAACTACCGATATCACCGTACACACCTAACGCTTTTAGATTGTTAGTGAACAAGTAAAACGGTGGATAAATGAAACACATACATATCCTGTAAGATGACATCTTCGATCCGATATGATAATCTCATCGTCAACCTCGTAAAGACGTATGAAATAGTAGAGAATTTGGATATAATTAACTTCAATGAGTGTAATCAATTTTTTAAAAGCATTATTTTATCCCTATTGGGTAAATGGTATTATAGGAATATACTTTTTAGATATAATGAAGTATCAATGATTTCAATTTACACTTCTGTTAATTATCAAATAGAAATTTGTTTTTAAGAAAACAAAAAAATTCGTGCAAAAAACTATATGGAAGAACACACTCAAAATCTCTCACTAAATCACTTAGATCTTGTTCTCTCTTATTGTAATCGTTCTCTTCTGTGTTATGAAGCCTCTACTGTATCTAAATACATTAAAAATGTTAGAAAACGTTCGAAAATTTGGCAGTTTTTGTCGACCGATCGTAATTTTTCATCGAAACCGACGTGTTGTCCAGACAAAGATCGATCGATCGTAAAAAACGACTCGGAGAATATATTAGAAAAGGGTGGAAAAAAAACACAAAATCGTTTCACATGGAACATGTTCAACTAAAAATAGTATTATGATGTGTAGTTAGTTGTCCGAAAGAATTGGTTTGCGTTGCGACATCAATAGAAATATCCAATCGCTTGAAAATGTTATCTTTTCTTATCCAAAGGTGATCAAAATATCATTTGGTTTCTCTAAACAACAGACTAGACTATGAATATGTTACTTGCAGCCTCTACTCGTTACGATCTCTCATCAATCGTAGAAAATAACCTGTCGAATAAATAGGTGGCTCTTATAAATCGAAATCCCGGCGTTTTGGACAATATCTAGACACTTTCTACTTTAGTTTTCGCCCCTAACATCGGTATGGGATCATATATATATATATATACAAAGTATACCTCGGCCTATTGAGGGATAACCCTAAAACCATGCAAGTGAGGAACCTGAAATTGTGTTCACTACAATGTCCTTGAACCTATTTGTCTGGAGGCTCCTATTTTTATTTCGATTCATCCGAGTTTGGCCCATGTTTTTTTTTTCTTTTTGGATTTCATATGAAGAACTTTGAGACTAGAATCAAAGTGGAAGAGATGGTTATATATGTTCATGGTAGTTTTATGCGTTGGGAGATTGGACCTGTGTTTGTTTTTGGGCTTTGGAGAGCCCATTATGTAGGCCCAAATATAGATGGATCAAGCCCATCATAACGTTTGGTGAGACCCAAAGACTGAATTGGAGTCGTATGAAATCCCCTAAAATACTTAATCTTTAATCATACTAGTTTAGTACCCGCGCGATGCGCGGATTATTCCTTTTTTAATTATAATATTTGTTTAAATTAATATTAAAAATAATATAGATTATTTATTGGATATAAAAATATATTTAAAATTTAATTATTGTAATTTTATATAATGAATCTAAAGAAGTAAAACTGTAAAGAAATATGAGTATCGTTTTCTATATATATAGGTTTGATATTATTAATTTGTTATGGACGCCCTCAACTCAATCTTTCTCTTATCTGATCTCAAAAAACATTTAGTTAAAAGATAATAAAAACGATATTGTTAAATATTATAGATATGATTGGTTTTTAGAGTAGTTAAATATTATAAATTTATTATAATTCGACTATACTTTTGTTCTTCCATTTATCTTTGCTGTTGTATCAACAACGCTGTCTTGACACGATTTTAAAATTTTGAAATGTGTTAAAAAGTACATTAGTTTTAATTGTTTCGGAAACACCATAAACACTTTAATAATTTTTCTACGGAAAACGGTGAATAACTAAAATAACATCTTTAACATCGTCAACGATTAACTCAACTCGAAACCTTGAAAATAAATATTAGCAGATAACAACAAATTCGTTAATATTAATATAAATAGTGTAATTATGAATAAGAAAAAATTATAAAAATACTTCATCACTTCTGGAGTGTTTGTGTTAATAATAATAATAATAATTCAATGAAAAACACCAAATTAGCTCAAATGTACTATAGAAATATTTGAACTTACAAACTTTTATATTAATATTAGGCGAGACCCGCGCGATGCGCATGTTATTTTTTTATTTTATTATAAATTTTATTGATATAAATTTAATAATAAATAATATATATTATTTGTTTAATTTAGAGTAAATATAATAATAAAATTAAATTATTGTAAAATATGCATTTTAAGAAGTAAAGAAGTGAGAAAATATGAATATCATTATGCAAACAGTTTATAAGATCGATATCAATGATATATTAAGGGTGTTTTATTGTTGATTTGTTTTCTTTGATCTCTATTTTAATTTAATTTAGTTATAAAGTAATATTACAAATTATATTATCATTAACTATTAAAGTTATCTTTTATTTTAAAAATAGTTAATTTTATATAGTTTTTTATATATAAATAATTATATTTTAGAATTTGGAAAAATATATAAACTTTCTAATTATTTTCTATAATCCTACATTCGTTTTAACATTTTTAATTATTTAATGATTTTAATGACATATCACTGTCATATGTAAAAAAATTAACATATCATCATTGTCTCATAAAAAATACATCAATTAAAAATATAAATAATATATATAAATCTATTTATAAAAAGTAAAAATATAATTTTTTAATTCATGTATAAATTTTTTTATCTTTTAGTTTTGGTAATCTGTTGATCTCATATATAAAATTTTATAATTCGTTAGTACTTTTAAATCTATTTGATAAATATCTGTCATCAATCTGAATTGTAATATGAAGAAAGTAAACAATTACAAAACCACCTTGAAAAAATCATATATTTATTTTTTTAACGTAACCTTTTTCTTTCGTTTCGCTTATAATTCCACACCCCACGTAAAGATTTTTCAGTTTAACATACACGTCTCGGGACGTTCGGTTCGTCGAAGGGGTTGACTGTTTTGGTGACACGGCATGGACAGACTTAGAGTTGCTTGACTATAACACTTCTTTAAAGCATCTGCTTTCATCTCTACGTGTGACAGCTGCCAATCTCCACTCTCCTTCCTCTTCTCTTCAATCAGAGCCTGCCAACGCCTCTTTAGTTGATCCCCAGGTTCCCACGTTGTCTTCTCCATCTATTTGTCAAATTTAATCAATATGATCTTTACCCGCGCAAATTTAATCAATATATATATATAAAAGAATAACCCACGCATCACGGTATTAACATTTCATTACTTTAATATGATCTTTTTTTCTCATATTTGTGAATTCTTCCACTTCTATATTCATCCATGTTTCTGATATCAAACCAAATTTTCAGATTTCCATAAATTAAAGAGCAAGATCCCACACCAGAAAAACCAGCGACCGATTCAGAACATTTTTTGAAACCCATTCTCTTATTCACTTTCTCTTCTTCTGCAATCTCTCACCGACCCACCTCTCTCCTCAACCGTACCGGTCTCCTTCTCCTTCCCCTCCTCGTTTTCCTCGGAATTTTCTTACCTTGGATAGGAACACCCTTATTCTCATTTCCAAACACGGGTTCTTCTTCCTCATCGATATCCAAATGACGCGACTACACTCTCCCAGATACTGCCGCGTTCGCCGACAAAAAACGGGACCTTGATCGTCTACGCCGAGAAGTAAAACCCATCTTTTCCATTACAAAAACTTTGGCTAGTAAACCCCTCTTTCTAAAACCCCATTTTCTCTATATGTAAATTCCATTAACCATTATCACCAACATGGTTGCAGAGAAACATAATCATATCATTCTTTTGGCTATAGCTATTCGAACATAACTCATATTGATGGAGATTGTAGAGGTTGGATCGGAAAGTCAATGGAAACCATGCCGCCATGTTCAACTACAGATACGTCATGATCCGCAAGGGCAACCTCTGGAACAGGTTTCAATGTAAAGATCGGAATCCTCCTCCAGAACTCCCCGGCAGAACATGTACCATACTTCTGGTGACCGATTCCGGCATCAACACGATTACACTGCCACCTCTGCTGAATTAATTCATCGATGACTCTAGTCGTGATATGGGCACAGTAGCAACCTAAACACCGACTTTTATAGCACTGAACTTAGGTGTTGAATGGGAGGTAGTTTTCGGAGTTTTTGGATTTTAAAAATTGAAAAAACCGACAATCAAGTTTTTTAAAATTTGGTTTTCCTAAAAACCCGGAAATCTACTTTATAGAAAAAATCAACTAAAAACCAAAAGCAACAATTTTTTAGATTTACGAACTTATAAAATCCAAAAGCCAAAAACCAAAAACTAAAAATCAAAAACTAAAGCCAAAAACCCAAAATAAAAGCCACTACCATTCAAAGTCTTAGTATCTAATGGTTCTCCTTGTATTTTTCACATATAGTGGACTAATGTATACGAAGTTCTTTAGTCTTGACCTTTTTTTGTTTTATTTTTTTGTTTTATTAGTTACATGATCAAATACAATTATGGTTTTATAAACTAATTAAAATTTCTATTTAGTCCAACATAACGTTTTCTCATTAATACATTGTTTTTTTATATTAAAATAAAAATAAAATTTAAATATAAATGTAATCAAATGTAAATTTAAATTTAAATAATATATTAAACTAAGATCAAATTTTTTATATAATAAAGATAACTAAATTAAATTAATCTATTGATATCTACCTTTTTGTTCATTAATTTTTTGTTACTTTTTATTTTCATGAAATTTGTAACTTTCATAAAATTTGTAACTTTTATTATTTTTTTATTAAAAATAACAATAAATTTTATAAAATATGATCAATTTTATAAAAATTCTTCTCACAACTTTATTTTCCCTGACTCTAAAATATTCTGTAATTCCTTAAAATCTATCATAAAAAATCTTCATTTAAAAATTTAGCAGGAAAAATCTCCATTTTTGAATTATTTTCAAATTAGTACCCGTAATAAAATGGCGTTAAATTTCCATATTCGGATCCGATGTGACATTATTATTTTACCTACATCAGACAAATCTGATTAACATGTGAAAAAATTTACCAACTGGTTAATCTTTAAAAAAAAATTAAAATTTGATTTTAAATAAATAAAACAAAAACATAATCTACACTCCTTTTGGAGAGAAATAAAAAAAAAGTTATAATTCTCCCACAGTCTTTGTCTTCTTTATCTCCAGCATCGCCATCAGGTCATTTTTTTTTGTTCTAATCTCTCTGGTAAAAGATTAGATGAAGTTTGAAGTTGGTTCCCATTTACTTACAATCTATGGATGCCCTAAAAAACCTACAAAAAACAATATAAAAAATTCACAAAATTAAATACTCATGTCGATGTCATATCGAATCTCATTGTACGATGGAAAACTATTGAAACCCACATGAGAAAAATTCATTCAAATCCAAGAAGAGAGATTTCATGAACAACCCAAGTGAGAAAATTTCAGCATATAACCCATATGAGGAGATTTTAACAAAAACTCATGTTTGAGCAAAATTCAGAATTAAAGAATAGAAGAGGAAAAAATATTGAGGAGGCTTACTTAGTCCTTGCTCAACCGGAAATATTCTTCAAACATTCCTGCAAATCATCTTCTTCGGAAAATCTTTCATAGAAGACGAAATCCCCCGAAAAATCTTTGGAGGAAGCCCAAGATTCCCATGGATCACAGCTTCGAATATCTCCTCCACCGCCTCGTCGTAGAAGGAGGAGTTCCGGTGAATTTAGTGTAAACGACGACGACAAATCTCCAAACATTGACTTAATCGGCGTACAAACTCGCAAGAATCCTAAAAAAAAACTTGTGTTTCTTTATTTTAGATACAAGATTTATTTTACTCACACCGTCTTTATTTTTTTTATAAATTAACCAAATTGAAAAAATTCTTTACGTGGCAATGAGATTTGTCTGATGTTGTAAAGATTATAATGCCATGAACGGTAATATCTGACCACGTAGGTGATTATTCTTCTTGATCAATAATCTCATATTTTTGGAAACGGAATTATAGAAACATTGAATCCAATAAAAATTATGGTCATTAGTTAGTACCTTTTATTAATAGTTTCTATCTGTTTGTCGCACTTCTGTTGAGGTCCTTGAGGAAATAAACTCTTCTCTAAAAATTACAAAATCATATGTTGTAACAATACCATCAAAGGTTTTTTTTTTTGATAAATAACAATATCAGCAAAGATATAAAAGACATAAAAGGTTATGAAATAAAATCGGTCACTTACTTTCCCATTTCCAAGAAGAAGTTGTGAATGCCAACCTTGCATTGCACGAGCTGCTACATCTCTTCTAACCCGCCCTGATCCAAAACCCTAGCGAGTTATGCATAAAATTAAAGGCACTTAAACAGAAAGTCCTTGTGCAACATCATAACAAAAAGGAAATTAACCAAAAAACACAAATGGACCCAAAGATCAACGAATAGATGGTGCAATTTTTATTTTGACTCTGGTGGTTTTCAACTATCTTTTGTAAAGTTGGAAAAGCAATAGAAAGATGTAGAGAAAATTTTACGGAATGAAACCAACCTTTTAACCAAAAAAAACAACAACAACGAATAGATGGTGCAAAAAGAAATGATGGTACACAAGAATACATCAAAATGGAATTTATTATAAAATGAGCAGATATAATTGCTAATTAATAGACCACCTTTTTTTTTGCTTTAGTGGGCAAATGAATAGTTGTCACCGTTTCTTTTTCTAAATTTTTAATTTTTAATTTGTTACGTTAGTCATACGATAAGGTTGTAATTAATTAAAACTTTATCATCATTTAATTCTATCATATTGATATGTACCACAACCAATTCGTCTGATTGGTTGATTCATACTCCCAATATAAATATTTTTGGCAAAAATACAATAACTACCATTTACTCCAATCATAATTGTGTTGGACTAATGTAGATTCTAAATGACTAATTAAAATTAAGAAAACAGACAAATAGTTGCCACATAGATGATGAGGTGGATCCCATGTGTCCTCACCAAATCTCTCCAAATCCAACTTTTATATATATAGATAGATTTTTTATTTCCATAAAAATATTGGATTTTTAATTTGTTATAAATAAAACTATTGATCAATCAAGTTACCTTGATTTTCGGTAATTTATTCCTAAAATTCACTATGTATTACAAAAAGAAATTTCAAAAATCATCGAAAATTTTAAAAATAATATTATATCATTTTAAATAACTTAATAAAAATTTAACATCATTAATTTGACTCTAATATGAGACATCGAAAAGTGAGTTTGACTATAATCTTATTGAATAAAGGATAAATGAAAATAGTAAACCAAAACTATCTGATGAGAAGCTAATGAACTAAAACAGATTTTTGGCATGTGTTTAGAGATTGTGATCATCCCGTAATCATATCTATTTTCGGGTATAAATGAATAGGATATAACCAATACACAGAATATCACTGTCGATCTTATTGCCCATTGTGGTGATGCTTGTCTTTCTCTTGCTTGTACTTCTTCTTCATCATATCGATCTTGTTCTTAGATTGTATATCGATCATCGAAGTTTTGCCGGAATCATCCCACTGTTTACGCTCTCCCCCAAAAGGATCACGAAACTTTCTTCGATCAACATCGTCGCCACTGCATCGCTCCAACAATCCTTTCTCCCTCGACATCCTCCGAAGGCTCCACCGTTATTGTTATTCCCTCCTCTGCCTGCCATTGAGCTAGAGACATTAAAATATCTGGCAAAGACGACAAAAGATAATGAGACGGCTCTAGCGACAATGATTATTGGTTATTTCAATTAATCTTTTTTATTTGGGTTAATCTCCGAAAAATACCTGTACTTTTCTCTTACCTCAGTTTAATACATATACTTGTTTTTAGCTAAAAATCACTACAATTGGTTTATCCCGAAACAAATTTTATACTTTCAAATTATTGGCCAAAAAATCTCTAGCATCAAATAATCGCCACGTAGACAAACGAAAATCCTATGTGGCAACGAAAAATATCAATCTCTCATAATCATCGCCATATCATTGTCACATCAAAAATTAAATAAAAATTAATAAATAATAAATAAATTAATAATAATAAATTGAAAAAATAAAAATATAAAAATATATTTTTGTTTTAAAAAATATGTATATATAGATTTAGTAAAACATAATATATATTATTTGTTTGATTTAGAATTAATATTATTATAAAATTAAATTATTGTAAAATACGTATTTAAAGAAGTAAAGAAGTGAAAAAATATGAATATCCTTTTGTAAACGGTTTTATTAAACCGATATCAATGATATATTATGAATGTCCTATTGTTGATTTGTTTTCATTAATCTTTATAAAAATTTAATTTAGTTATAAGATAATACTAAAAATCATATTATTAAATATTATAGTTATCTTTTATTTTTAAAATAGTTAAATTTACATACACATTTTTATATATAAATAATGTATTTTCGAATTTAAAAAACATATATGATCTTTCTAATTTTTTCTATAATTTTACATTAGTTTTAACTTTTTTAATTATTTAAAAGTTTTGATGATATATCATTGTAGTATGTTAAAAAAATAATATCATATCATCATTGTCTCATAAAAATCTCAATTAAAAAATATAAATAATCTATATAAATCTATTCATAAAAAATAAAAATATTAAAAATATAAACTATATATATACACACATATATATACAAGTACAAATATATATATATATATGTATATGTGTATATGTGTATATATATTTATGTGTGTGTATATGTATTTATATGTTTTTATTTTTTATGAATATATCTATATATATTATATCTTTATTTTTTTTAATTGAGTATGAGTCTTTTGTTAATTTGACTGTATAGTTTTTGTAGTCTGTTATGTTAACCTCATGTATAAATTTTTATAATTTCATTTCTACTTTTAAATTTCTACGATAAATATCTCACTTTTACACCATCGATTTGAATCTTCAAAGGATTGGGAAACAGGGCTACGCTCTTATTGAATCTAAACCTCAGATTTCCTCGTGTATTCATACGAATTGTATCAGATACCCAAAACTACGACACACAATGTCACCAGTGAAGATTTTTCAAATTGCATTGCTACAGAGCCAAACGCCTAACACAATAAACGCCGTACCTACGAAGGCCAGTCCGATTTTAGTCTCCTCTCCCAGCAAAATCCCGAACGCTGCGGTTGCGGCGAACGTCGTCGCGTTCGTCACCGGAACGGCGAGCGAGATCGGCGCGTGGCTCAGAAGCGCGAAGAATGTGGCGGAGGCCGATAGGTTAATCAGGAAGGGGACGGAGTATTGCCAGAAGAGGAGGAGATCGATCCAGCCACCGAGAGCTGAGAGGATTTTCCGGCGGAGGACTAGCGAGATCTGCGGCGGAGAACCAGTTTTTTGGGATTTCCGGTGGTCCCAGGTGATCGCACCGCGTCGGATCAGGGCGTTGGTGGCGCCCCAGACGAAGCCGACGGCCACCATTTTCTGGATATCTCCGATCATCGCCGGCGATCTTACGCTCTTTGCGTCGTTGCAAACAAAGGATTCCATTACAAATATATTAATCATTCAATTTACCTTCTAAAGGATCTGGACCGTCGATTATTTCAAATGAATAGGCAGTCAATTCTAATATATTATCTTGACCGTTGAATACTAGAGTTGATCTGAAGTTTAATTCATATAGTCCACCGTCAATTCGAATATATGATCTTGACCGTTAATTACCAGATATGATCTGAACAGTTAATTTACAAACACGATCTGGACCGTCAATTCCAATATCTGATCTTGACCGTTGAATATCAGAGTTAATCTGAGCCGTTAATTCATAGATACGATCTAGACCGTTAATTCTAATATATGATCTTGACCGTTGATTATCAATATTGATCTGAGCCGTTAATTCATAAATGCGATCTGGACCATCAATTCTGATATATGATCTTGACCGTTGATTATCAGATATGATCTGAACCGTTAATTCATAGATGCGATCTGGACCGTCGATTCCAATATATGATTTTGACCGTTGAATATTAGAGTTGATCTGAACCGTTAATTCAGAGATGCGATCTGAACCGTCAATTCTGATATATGATCTTGACCGTTAATTATCATATATGATCTGAGTCGTTAATTCATAGATGCGATCAGGACCGTCGATTTCAATATATGATCTTGACCGTTGAATATTAGATTTGATCTGAACCGTTAATTCAGAGATGCGATCTGAACCGTCAATTCTGATATATGATCTTGACCGTTGATTATCAGATGTGATCTGAGCCGTTAATTCCAATATATGATCTTGACCGTTGAATATCATAGTTGATCTGAACCGTTAATTCATAGACACGATCTGGACCGTCAATTCTGACATATGATCTTGACCGTTGAATATGATAACCGATCTGAGCCGTTAATTCATTGATGCGATCTGAACCGTCAATTCTGATATGTGATCTTGACCGTTGATTATTAGATATGATCTGAACCGTTTATTCATAGATGCGATCTGGACCGTCAATTCCAATATATGATCTTGACCGTTGAATATCATAGTTGATCTGAACCGTTAATTCATAGACACGATCTAGACCGTCAATTCTGACATATGATCTTGACCGTTGAATATGATAACCGATCTGAGCCGTTAATTCATTGATGCGATCTGAACCGTCAATTCTGATATGTGATCTTGACCGTTGATTATTAGATATGATCTGAGCCGTTTATTCATAGATGCGATCTGGACCGTCGATTCTGATATATGATCTTGACCGTTGATTATCAGATATGATCTGAACCGTTAATTAATAGATGCGATCTGGACCGTCGATTCTGATATATGATCTTGACCGTTGATTATCAGATATGATCTGAGCCGTTAATTCATAGATGCGATCTGGACCGTCGATTTCAATATATGATCTTGACCGTTGAATATTAGATTTGATCTGAACCGTTAATTCAGAGATGCGATCTGAACCGTCAATTCTGATATATGATCTTGACCGTTGATTATCAGACATGATCTGAACCGTTAATGAATGTATGCGATCTGGACCGTCAATTTTAATATGTCATCTTGACCGTTGAATATCAGAAATGATCTCAACCGTTAATTAAAAGACACGATCTGATCTGTCGATCCGTTAAAACGATCTGGACCGTCACCAGTAAAATAAGACGGCAGAATCATCGTTCACTTTTTATTAATATAAAACTAAAAATATGTAAAATCCTAAACCAAACCGCCTTTAATTTTTTTAGCCATGGATATATTTTTAAGTAGTCTTCAAAATGTTGGTTAATCGAATAATTGAAGATTATTATAATAATTCACTGCACTTTGATTCATTCTTCAATAGATGGAATTTATAATTACTCCATCAAAGATTTTGTTTGTTAAAAAAATAAAATTTAAAAAAAAAAGAATTTGTTTTTATATATTCTTTTCGGAATACAAGATCATGGAATTCGACAATAGAAAAAAGGAGAATCAGAGGCTCAATTCCAGATACACCGGAAATATTTATTACACAAGAGAAAAAAGTGCCAAAAGCTTTAGAGAGAAACAAAAAATAATTAAGGCACTTGAAACCCTCCATTTGAACGAGCAGCTTTTCTCCGAGCAGAACCCTCCTCCATCGTCACAATGGACCAAAAGCTATAATCAAGCTTCTTCTTTTTGTTTTTCCCTTTTAAATTTGATTTAAGCCCCATTTATTAACCCCTCACATAAACCGACCACCAAAGTAAACCGGATTTTAAAAGATAAATTGCTAAGAAGGGAAATTAGGGTTCCGGTTTAAGGGACGAAAGAGAGAACCGGCATGATTGGATGGCGTCTTCGACGGATAAGAAAATGTGCTCTTTGCCAAGCTTCTCAACGAAATGAGACAATGTCATCTTCTCCAACACTTCCACTCTTGGATTTATTATTGCCATCTGCAATTAAATTTAAAAAAAAAAACATTTCTTAATTTGTAAATATATTGTACCTACGGTCTTAACCTAACGTTATAACTCCATAAATAAACTATTCCTATACAATTTTTAGTGATGTTTATGTTATATTCTCTCTTCGGACGTATTTGTAGGGTTCGATATTACGTACCTTAATGCCTCTTGCTCCAAGAATTCTTCGGACTTCCAGCAAAGTCTCGATCCCGGTCATGTCGATGGCCGAAACTCCTATTAACGATATTTACAAAACTCCATCGTAAATTATAAGCATGAAAAGAAAAAAAAATTATTGTGATTCACGTAAGTAATGGAACAAATTAATGTTGTTATGTAATTACCCGACAGCTCGTGAAGAAGAAACTCGACAGGTTCGGTCTCATCCCGGATCCACCTCAAGATCCTGTCATGCAATAACCCTAGAATGTTATGTCTAAAACTATATATGCATGTATTTCCATTGGTTATAAAACATTTTATGTTCCTCGAATTCTATGATAATGAGAGTATGCATGCATTCTTGGATCCTATGAAAAAGATAGAAAGCATTCTTAAGATCGAAAAAGGAGGAGGAGAAAGAAGGAGAAGAAGAGAGATTCTCGTGCCTTTCGCGGACGTAGGTAGAGTTGGCGAAATAGACTGGAGAACCCAATTGGAGAATCAAGAACCCGGCGTTTTGCTCAGCAGCCGGGTATTGCTCGACATCCCTGTACGTCACGGAGTTCGGCATTCTTCCCAGCTTACATGTCCCGGGTCGAGCAACGTACAAGAGCGATCTCACAATCGAAACCGCCACCTAATCAATCAATCAACACATATAGTTACAGAAAAAGATATCGCGAAACAATGCTTCAAAAAGAAAGAGTTCCATTCGGGTTTGGAATTGAGAAAGAATCACTGTGTATCGTACCGACATGAGGAGGCCGTAGTCCATGCTGATGAACGAAACGCCAAAAAAGGCGGTCATACAAACGAGGAAATCGAATTTATCGACCTTGTAGAGGTGGTACATCTCCTCATAGTCGATAAGACCGAGCATAGCCGACATGATGATGGACGAGAGGGCGACAAGAGGCGTGTAGCTGAAGATCGGGGCCAAGAACAGAAGAACAAGCATCATGCAGAACCCCATCACAATGTTCGACATCGGGGTCCTTGTCCCCGCGTTGTAGTTCACCGCTGTCTTTGAGAAGGGTCCTATAATTTGTCGAAAAATCAATTTCAAACGTTAAGATCGACGAATATCTTCCGTCTAATTCGATCTCAATTACTAAAGTATGATCATCAAATCAAGATATATATATAATGAGTTAGTTACCTGTTGTCAAGTAGCAAGACGTGAATGAGCCTATAACGTTCATGAGACCAAAGGCGATCATCTCTTTGTTCCCGTCGAATGTGAAAAGGGTGCGAATTTTTACTGTATATATAATAAAATACATTTTATGTTTTGTACTCATTTTTAAAAAAAAAATGGCTGTCGACCTTTTTTGTCCGATAATGAAAATCTTTCTCCATTTTTTTTCTAATTTTATATTCAAATCTCCCTAGGGGGCCGTTTGAAAACCAAACGGTACCCAAAAATGCATTATTTTTTTTCGAATCAAATTTTAAGAAACCCAAAAAATAAAAAAATAAAAAAAAATCTAAATTTGTCTTAATAAAAACCAGAACTGAACTGAATTAGAATCAAAACCGAGTCGAACATAATATTATAACCGAATAATACATATTTTTATAAAACCGAAACACCCCCTAATCCCCCTAATTCTTGCTTCGCTCAGCCAGCCATTCATACTCACATATGTAAATTAATAGATGTGCGGACCAATACAATCGCAACCGACAACCACAATCTTTTGTCGCGTTTAAACCACATTTATAACCACGTTTTCTGATCGCTGCATCACAACCGCGTTATCTCTCTCTCACAGGACAGAACAAGTCGTACTGCACAGTTAGCAGCTGAATCCATCAACGAAACGTGAAACAATCGTCTTTTAAACCATTTCTTCGAATCATTTCAAAACACAAACACACACACACCACCCAATCTCTGGAAATAACCCTTTTTCTTTATTGTCATTTGTACCCTAAAACGGCGAAGAACTCTGAATAGGAGAGAGATCATTTATACATTACTTACTTGAAATCGACGTCGGGTAGCTGAGAAGGGTATTAAACACGAGAGCCCGTGGAGCGAAAATACACATAACCGAGGTCTCGGTCAGAACCGTGTATCGGGATAATGACAAGGTTTAGCAAGTCATTGTTCTTAGTAGGTCTGAGCTTGGCGTTGATTCCGTCGGTCTCCATATAATGTTTACAAGTTTAGCACAGAAGTTCTTGTAGAACTGCAAAAACCGAACATCCACACGAGTCGTCTCGATAGGTTAGATTGTCCGGGCACAAAAAATAAAAAATTCTCGGAATGTGAAACAATCATTCATTCATGTATTAACGCTTAAATCCTAAAACTTCGGGACGTGCTGGTTTATTATATATGCGTAAAAGCAAAGTAATGTTCACATGAACTTAGATTTAGGATTGACATGCGTTCTTGGAGTTCTAAGAGTGAAATTACTTGATCAAGTTCTGTAAGCATTCGAGGTTTATATGATTCATCTATCCTGAAAGGCCGTTTCAAACAATTATACGTAGAACCAGAATCTGGATTAGGCTTTGTAAAGTGGTAGTTTGACTAACCTTGTGGTATTCGAGAGTTTCACCGGCGGCTTTTCTGACGTCTACCATGAAAAGAGACGGCGCCACTTCGTAAATCTGCGTGAAGATAGAACTCGGTTGTTGAAGAGATAACTTTCAATAGAAGCAACCAATTTCGAGGGGGAAAAAAAGAATCTAACACAACAGAAATTACCTCTATCACAACTGCGAACTGTCCGGCCTTGTTTGAAGATAATCCCTCGAGCCTCGTCTGTTGATTACAGAAAAACAAGGAGCCCATGAACAGTGGCGGATCCAGAAATTTTTTTCAACGGAGGCAACAATTTTAAATATTATATAAAATACAAAAGCTAATAAAAATATATCATCACAAAAATATTTTTCGTTTTACAAATAAATTTTACGATTTTTGATTTTTTGAAATCTATCCATAACTTCATTTTATAACTGTCTAAAATATATTTTTTCGATAAAAAAATTAGATAATCACTGATCACCAATCTGACTGCACAAAGTTGTGTTTACGAAATTCAAATATTTCTCAACAGTTGCGATGACAACGGAACGAACAAAATCAAAGTCAATTTCAAAAGTCTGTATACTAATGGATACGAAAGATATTTCTTTGTTTCCACCAGTAAGATCTGCAAGATTAGTCAAATTTAAAATTTTATCATCTTCCATCAAATTGTTGATGTAGATATTGAGTTCATGTTGAAGAGATATTTACTCTCAAGAACTGAAGTTATCAGAATAAAATCCAACCAATTTCACCAAGTTATAAGAATTATTATTATTTTTTAAAATGTGGATGGGGGCAAGTGCCCCCACTCATATACGTATAGGTCCGCCCATGCCCATGAACCAGAATCAAAATAAATCTAAGTTTCTTGCTTGTTAACAGAGGTACAAACAATTTTTACAATGTTCGCTCGGCTGTATATACAGATCATGGACTTTAGCTAAAAAAAAGGCAATTCCATTGTTCTATATATTAGTTTTTATATTTGGTGAAACATCTTATCTATTTGAATGAGTATATTTCCAGGACTCAGTTACCTTATAATTGCGTGTATGAACCTTGAGACCCATTGAGTTTGCAACAGCTTCTATGTTAGCGATTATTACTTTGGCTGGTCTTCGTGAAACAAAACGGGTTTGCCTTTTTATGAAATCCTGCAAGATAAAAGGATCGGCTGCTAACGAATATGGCGAAAAAAAAACGTTTTGGATTTCATTTCTATCAGCAAATGAAAAGTTATAAACTGTCTCCCAAAACTTATAGTAACTATTACACAGACGATCATACAGAGAAGCTTATCAAATATATAAATCTCATCCCAGACTGTGTTAATCGAGATTTCAGAACTCGCGACCATAATATAAAACCGCAGCTAGTTATTACCTGTCGCCTATCGAATAGCGCAGATAAGTTCAAGCCTTGGGATAGGGTAATCATCTCAAATGCATTCATCATCAGCGGACCCCCTTCCTTGCTCTCCACATTATCGGCTACATAACTCGCCTGTGAAATCACATTGGTCAAAAAATACATACTCAAAAAAACACATGTTATTGCTCTCAATTAGCAGATTCAGAGTATCAAGAAACTTTAAAAAGTCCCTGATGCATGGAGAAATTAAGTATTAAGCTAAGGGAAATAAAACTTCTGAACCATGCAATGCATACACTACAATACATAACACCCCAATCGGGTATAATGTAAATATGGTCAGGTTCGCACCAAATTCTTCAAGCTACATTATTTTCGTGGTTCCTATAGATTTTTGTTAGATCAATTGGGAAAACAAATCTGATTACTATATATACCTAGCCCTCTTAGACTTTAAACCAGAATCAGCACATATCTGCTGCTATCTCAACTCCTTCAGCTTTATTATCACTTCATTATTTTCTTTAGCATATAAGAGATCCAAAAAGACTTCACATAGCATTAGAAACTAATGATGATCGAAAAGATTGAATGATAAGGAATATAAAAGTGCAAGAGTCGATTGAAGTAGAAAAACCAACCTCGATGCAATCGAAAACAGCACGAACATCATCAAAATTCACTTCCTCATCCTCACTTGGTCGGACGGGCACATAGGATTTATTGAACCAAGCATCTTGTCTAATTTCTTCAATTCGAATACGCTGCTCTAATAGGTAATGATAATGGTAGAAACAGGAAAATTAATAAAATGTTAAATAAAGGTCCATGAGAAACTTTAGAGATGCATTAGTATGCTAAAGTAAAAAACTCACAGTTTTGGGATTGGGGTCAAGTATTTTATGTATCAAAGACCTTGCCCCTGCGGAAAACCAATGCGGACAAGCAAATTCTGCAGCATTTATCTGTTTAATGAAAGGAAAGGCCACAAACCATTAAAACAGTGACAAGAATTGAACAGCTAAATGGAAGAATTTTTCCAAAATGCATGACAAGAAGTTCCTTTTATTCTCTTGATCCATGTACATTCAAGCCTAATGAACAGAACATTAACATCAACCTGATCAAGGAAAATGAAAATTTTCAAAAGAAAATTCATGATTTGCTGGTTCCTACTTCCCAGTAATTAAATAAAAGACAAAGTATGCAGAGCACTGGAATTTTCCCTCCAAAACCATTCCTATGGGCCCAAGAAAGAGAGCCTTTACTCACCCTTCTGTACAATGCCGGTAATTCTGTTTCAGAAAAGGGTAAAAATCCCGCCATTACAACAAACAGAATAACTCCGCATGACCAGATATC
>NW_010964923.1:2485881-2523039 GCF_000463585.1 Tarenaya hassleriana
CTGAACCAGCGTAGCCCTGGCCGCTAAGCACTTCAGGTGCCACGTAATTTGGAGTTCCACATGTGGTACGTAGAAGTTCTACTCCCTGCTCAAGTATAAAACAAATCAGAAAAGAGAGGAGTCAACCTCAAAAGCAGATGAAAATCTCATCTAACATGAGTTCTAAAGCAGAGATAGAAGCATTACTTGTTGAGGCAATGCGCTCAATCCGAAATCTGAAACCTTCAGATTTCCATAACCATCAAGCAAAAGATTTTCAGGCTACATATCATGGAAAGGTTGAACCACGTCAGGACAACAAAAACAATCAGAAAATAGAAACACTCCAAGCAATGCTTGTCAACAAAAAAGCCCCACCTTTAAGTCACGGTGATAAACACCCTTGCTGTGACAATGAGCAACAGCATCTATAAGTTGTTGAAAGTATTTCCGACACTCACTTTCTCGGAGTCTTCCATTATGAACCTACACCAATCAGGTACATTAAAAACCCAAGAACTACCAACATTCAAAGTCATAGACGATTTAACTTGATGAGTCAGTAAACACGTAGACTTTATAAGTGATGAGCAAATAAAAAAAACGTCAGGTTCCTTACAATTTTGTCAAAGAGCTCTCCTCCTGTCACAAACTCCAAAATGATATATATCTTCGTATGACTTGCCAAGACCTACATCCAAAAATAGCATCAAGGAAGAACAGAAGATGAAAATATCAGATCAGATAGCTGAACATGTCAAAACCTCAGAGACAGATATCAATCTGATGACGCATACATACATACCTCATGCAACCTCACTATGTTAGGGTGTCTAACAATCTTCATTATGGATATCTCTCTTTTAATCTGAAGACACAAAAGGAAGAAGTGAAATGGTTAAACCAGAACAAGAACATAACACAAAAATCAAACCGCAAACCATCTACACAACCAAAAATGCATTAACAAAAATCACAAAAGCCGAAGATTTAGGACATGGTGACCCAAACCCAGATTTGTTTACTGGAAAACACAACAGAGACAACATACCTGATCAACCATCCTATGCTTAAGTATGGTGCTTTTGGCCATAATTTTCATGGCTACATTTTCTCCGGTTTCTGTGTTCCTCGCGAACTTGACCTTAGCAAACGTTCCTTCGCCGATCGTTCGACCAACCTCGTACTTCCCCACTTTCCTCATTTTCCTCGTCATCTTACGGAGCTCGTTTGCCGATCCCATGAACAGTAATGACTCGAATTATTCAGAAACCTACAAAAATTTAATCAAATCAAAAGCAACAATGGCCAAATGAGAACGGAAAAAGCTAGTCTTATTTCATCACGCAATGAAACAACGAAATCTGAAGAAGAATCCTATCGAAGCGCACAATTCGCTGCAAACGCTGCTTTCAATTACCACTTTCAGACTAAACCTACACCGGAAAACACCACAGAACCTAGAATTTCCTGGGAAAAGGCGCAAGTGAAAACGACAAGAAGAAACAAGAGGAACTGATTCTTCCAATGCGAATCCAGCTCTCCGATTCGAGAAGGGGAGAGAAACTCAGAAATTACCTGGTGACAGAGACAGGGAATCCGGCGATAATCTCCGGCGAAACCTTCCGAGACGAAGACAAGACTCAGCAGAGATATACGATCGCCGGTGACGGCGAGTGGACGAATAAATGTACGAAATAAACTGCATTGCTGAGTTACAGCATCTTTGTAAGCGCATTATTATTTCGAAGAAAACAATTTATTTAATTAATTAATTAATTAATTATTCAGACTGTTTCGTTAATTAACGTGAGAACTAGTTTGAGATTTCTTCTTTCGTTGGCTAATCCAGTTTCATCAAAGACATATTTAAAAGCCTTTTTTTTTCTTCTAAAGTACACATTTGTCTAATTCTTAATGGCGTGATTAACGTATTACTATTTTTTTTTACAAAATGATTGAAATTAAAAAGTCAATTTGCAAATTATAAAAAAAGCTGGACTTTACTTTTAAGTTTTATCCATGAAAAAAAATATTCAAATTCTTCTATTTTTACGTTAACCAATTCATTAGTTTTTACTAAGTTTTGACGTTATATTTTACATTTTGGTATACATATTAAATTTTTTTTATAGAAATACAGACAAATATTAAGCTCAATTAATGATAAATTGATAGTACGTACAAAATAGTGAATATTTTCGCCAATTTTTTAGCAGTAAATTTTATTCTAGTTTTAACACTAAAGATATAATATGAAATTACATTTTTCAAAGACATTTTTTTTAAAAAAAATATTCTAACAAAGTTTTTTTCCCTTTTGGACAACGAAATGCTAATCTAATTTATTTGAGTATATAAATACGAGAAAAAATATACTGAAAATAATATATGTAAGAGAAATGCATGTTTTCTTTTATTTTCTGTTGGGAAACCGTAGAAAGATTTTAACTTTCAACTATCAAGATAAGAAAAATTATTATCATAATAATATTTTACTTTTGACATTATTATACATTTTAAATCATGAAAATTCGGAAAATATAATTTAAATCTATTAGTACGGTATATTTATGTTCTTTTTTACATTATTTTATTACAACTTAAATACGTCGATCAATCGTCACATTTTTCTATCCATATGTGATTGTTTCGTAATTCATTAATTATTAATAAAAAGAAAAGAAAAGTTTAAGAAAGAAGTGGTGAAACGTGGATATTTTGGGTGGAACATATGAAATTCAATAATAATAATATTTCTCATATATTAATTGAATTTGATATAAAATTTTAATCAAATTAATTAAATAGAAATGAAACTTAAATAAAAATAAAATGAAAAATGAAAAAATGATCATAATTTAATATAAAAATTAAATAGATATATTTAAAAAGAATAATTTTAAAAATAATCAAATAGAAATAAAACCCAAAATTTCCATCCGAATAAAATGTTGATAAGTTTTTTGTGAGCAAGCTAATCCTTTTAGTAAGAAAACAAATCATTATGAATTAATAAAATCTTGCTTGTAAAGATAATATCCAGCCACATAAATTTGAGGATAGGAATTAAAAAAGCATATTATATAATAGAAAATTTGAAATATATTTCGTCATTTTGGATAAAATTATCAAATGGATACAAACAAAAGTAATTAGCTCACGTTTCTTTTCTCCATCAATGTCAACTTTCAACAGTAGATTCCACGTAGACGACAAGACCGACTTTCTCACCGCTACGTTTCGGTTTCGGATTCTTATTAGATTTTAAGGGATTACGGTTTGATTTCGGTTTCCCGTTTTGGTTTCTATCAAACAATAACCGAACATTTAAGTTGTTTACTTCTGATTTGGTTTCGGTTTCTTCGCTAATCGAGTTTTAATTCATTCGGTATGGTTTTCGAATATTCACTTTGGTGACATATAATTGAGTTCGATCAAATTCAGTTCAAAACGGTTATGGATTTGGTTCATTTGAATTCGGTTTAAGCAAACCAAACTGAAAACATTCGATAATCAATCTAAACTTGTTACAATGCCTATTTCGCTGCTTATTCTAAACCGGAATTAGAAGCAATACCGGTCCAAGTTAAACCGGTACACCGCAAACCAAATACAATACACAAGATTGGTCAGACGAATACAGACACGAGCAACTCAAGGACTTTGCACATAAAAAAACAAAACCTCAAGA
Source organism: Tarenaya hassleriana (assembly GCF_000463585.1). Taxonomy (NCBI): domain Eukaryota; kingdom Viridiplantae; phylum Streptophyta; class Magnoliopsida; order Brassicales; family Cleomaceae; genus Tarenaya; species Tarenaya hassleriana. The sequence continues at coordinate 2,489,555 of NW_010964923.1, forward strand.
ACAAGGTTAAGTTGTAATAAGCCTTTCGAAGAGATGATCCCTAAAGCCATTACCAAAGTCCCTAAGAACATATATTCTGTCTAAATCGCAAACGCAACCATAACAAACGCACCCGCCGCACATTTGACGAAACCCGCATCCACGGTCCACCTGAGCAAAAACAACGCCTCCTATTTCCCTGTTCTTTCGCGTTGGAACAGCGGTGGCTCGAGACGGAGAAAAAATGTGTTTCGGAAACAGGTTTCTATATATAGAATCCTGCTAAAAAGGGAAGGGAAAGATCCGAGTACTGATCTTCTAAAAACCCCGAGCAAACAACGATTCACGAGCTCGGAATCTACACGGTGGATTCGGGTATTGGGGTGCAAGAACATACCCGAGAACTTGATGTTTGCGTAAAGAGAAAAACCGATAACATTATGAGAGAATATCACACCTCCATAAGCTTTCCTTGAGAAGCTGAATGATTCGGTTGGTTATCGAATTGCAACCTCGGATATTCAAACCAAGAAGTGTCCTCCCAAGCTTCTTCAAGGGCACAAGACTCTTGTTTGATACCTCGGAACATCCTGACACAGACAGAACTTGAAGGTTTAACCTTTTCTCAGCTCGGGATAGAGCAGCGACACCAGAATCCGTTATCCCGCACTTTGACATGTCTAGATCCTTTAGAAACAAGCAGCTCTCTGCTATGGCCGATAGACTTGAATCCGTGATCCTTCTACAACCCTCAAGATTAAGGACCTCGAGGGTTTCGCCATGAAACTTGGCCAAGTAGTAAACAACTTCATCGGTTAAGTTAAAGCAGCCGCTTAGATTTACCGAGACAAGACCGGCCCTGTTGTTTTCGATTATCGGGAGAAGCCCAGCATCCGTGGTCCCGTACAGACCACCGAGATCTAGATTTTGAAGCTGAGGGCTCAGCTTTCCGAGAATAGTAAGCCCAACATTACCAAATCCAGGACAATTACATACTGTTAAGGATCTCAGAGAGTTACACGGAGACAAATCCATCGATCCTAAGGTGAGATCCTTCATTCCCGTGCATCTCAGAAGGGAAAGCTACAATAAACATCCCTTTACAATAGGAAAAATGATAGAAGAGGTCTTTTGGCTAAGACCTTATGTCACCTTATGGTGGATCTAATTTGGAAAGAAAGAAACGATCGCATATTCAAGGAAAAAACGAGATTAATTCACGATGCACGGATTAAATTATTGTCAGTTCAGTTGGGCAACAACTCACGCCACAAAAGTTTATTCGAGGATTGGTACTACTTGACGGAAGACCTCCGTTAGACGGGGAAAGAGACTTCAAATTCGCTCCGGAACTCGAAAGAACACCGCAAATTCCTGACTGGGTAACCCTATTGCACTCCTCCAACTGTAACGTCTCAAGAGAGCCGATGGCCTTCGAGAATTCCACCAGTCCGTTGTCAGATACAAAGCAACATTTCCGGAGGAAAACGTGCTTTAGGGCTATCCCGCACTTCCCTAAAGCTCCGAAGCTCAGATCAGTGATTCCTTTACAAGAAGTGATTCCCAAAGACATCAACTTGCACAAACCCTGAGCATTTCCCATGACCCAAAAGCCTCTTTCGGTAACATTAGGGAGATTACTGAGCATGAGGCTGCTGATGGATTTTCCGTAGTGCCCGATAACGGCGAGGGAGAAATCCGTGATTCCTAGACCGTGAATATTAACCTTGGAAAGGGTGGGTGACGCGGAGGAAACCAGACTTGAAATCCCGTGATCGCCGATAAGTGGGCAGTCTTTGACAGAGGTAGACGCTAACTTGGGGCAGCACTGTCCAACAGCTTGCAAGGCCTCGTTTCCGATCTTCGGGCAGGACTCGATATGCAAAGTGGTCAGATTCGGGCAGTACCGTGCAATAGCGATCAAACCCAAGCTAGAAACCGAAGGGCAGTGGCAAAGATCGAGCTTTTCCAGTAAACGACACTCTTTGGCTACTTCAGAGAGACCTTTATCCCCGACACGAAGCACGTTCCATAAGGAAAGGGACCTCAATGAAGGGCAAGAACGAGCAATGGCTGAAACACCAAAGTCCGAGACCATGGAGCTTCCCCTGATAGAAAGCTTCACAAGACCATCACAGTTGCTTATTCTTCTTCCCACAGCAATTGCAGAAAGCGTCATATCGGTTGCCTTTTTCCCTTCCAAGCACCTGACTCGGCATCCATCCTCATCATCATCACTCGGAACCATGTCCACATCATTACAGGCCGAGAATTCAGACAGACGGATCATTGTAAGAACACTCAGCCATCGTCTGGACACACAAGAAGAGACACATCGTTCTTTGACTCCAGGAAGGCGTCTCAAGATCTCGAAGAGGCACTCGTCGGGGAGAATTTCGATAGAGGATCGGTCGGTAGCCTCAGGTTCCGATTCACTGAGACGAGCCCTTTTGCCTGGAGGGTAATACACATCGACATTGTTACCGACGAAACGCGATTTCCCCAGATTCAACTGAGTTTTACAAATCGAACCCGTAGCATTGTGGAATTCACCAGCCCCTGAAAAAAAAATGCCATTAGAGAGAGCAATCGTAAGGTAAGATCCTCAATCTCAAATCTCATAGTACTAACCATTCTAAAACTCAAGACCCATCTCGAGGCTCAAGCAAGAAACAGTGAACACAACCATTTCCATTGAAACCGCTAAACCTAATTTCATATTCCGCCATAAACAGATCAACCAACAAGCTTAAACCCAGAAACCCTTCACCTAAAACTACACTTCATAGATCATGGAATCGAGTTCTAACCCATTTCTTCGACTCCAAACCTAAATCAGGGCAAATTTACAGAACACAATGGAGCAGAACAAGAACTCACCGCAACAATTCGCAAGAGCAGGCATGTCGATAAGTTCTGATACGCATAACACAACTTTCGCTCTCCAAATCCCGAAACCCTAAGGAAATCTAGGGCAAAAAACAGACACCAGAACGAAAAAAGATGGGATTTTTTTTAATGGGTTTTATGTATCTTGCATCTGTTCCACCGGACAGCGCCTATATATACGAAGGGACTGTAATGAATTTGAAAAGCGAGAGAGTTGACAAGTTGACGTTCGTTGGTGTTTTGTTACATGCAATGTATCTTTCCGCTCCTCGAAAAAACATTGTTTGTTGTAATATTTCAACTTATCAACATCACAATGGGAAATAAAATAACCGTAATATTATTATTTTATTTCTGTTGCCGTGATAATATATATTATTGTTATAATTATTATGTTATTTTATCACATAGTGTCCTTTACTATGTTCATGCCCCTTGAATTTTTGTCTTTACTATGTTCTTCCTAGAAAATAAAAGGTTTTTTAAATGGGAATCCGAGCAGTATTGGTTTATTTAATCCAAATTAAACTTTTATAATTTGGTCCAAAGTTGCTGAATTATTTTGGGTATTCTAATTTGAGATTATTAGATAATCAAAGAATTTCGTAGAATATATTCAACGTTAATGGAAGATTACTACTAATAACATTATATATATATACTATATACACACACATATCGACTCAAGTTAAATTTTTTTTATATTTTAGATCTTTTCGGTTTTTTAAAACTATAATCATTCTTATTTTATGTTGGATTTATGTTGGTTCAGTGTTTGTTGTGATCAGTATGTTTTTCAGTTGTTATTGATATTTTAGTTTTTTTTTTATAATCAGGATGGCTCTCGGAGCCTTCAATCCGACTACATTCACTCTAGATCCAGGACCAACCTTTATATATAGACCATTTTGATCTAAAAATTACATCTCTCTCCACCAATGGAATCAAATCCATAACCTTGAGGATGATTTTGTCACCTCTCATCTACTAGACCACTAATTGTTGGGTGATATTTTAGTATTTTGTTTTGTTACTGGCGAAATCTAATGATATTTTTGGTAATTTGGTTGTTCATTTATACAAGTATACAAGATTTCTATATATATATATATATATATATATATATATATATATTCCGACTTAATTATATTAATTTTCAATTTTTAAAATTTATAGTCATTTTCACTTCATGTTAAATTGAATTTGGTTCGTTTTTTTTTTGTGTGTGTTCGGCTTGCTTTCGTTTTTTATTCAATCTTAAATAAATTTTAGTTCATTCTTTGGTTATTTTTATATTGGATTGGAATTTAATTTTTTCATTTTAAAAATTTATATCATTATTCATATCAAATTTGATTTGGATATAGTTAAACTTGTAAATGAATAACCACCCATATATATATAGTCGTTTAATTTGGCTCATTATTCATACGCAACACAATGAATATATATATACACACACGCACACAGACAACAGTCATAAAACCGGCCCACCAAATGGTTTCTAATACATGCTACCAATAATATTAATTAGGACTTTTAATTTTATTTTAATATTTCGCTAATTGTTTCGAGAATGTTATTAGTTTTCCTCTGGTGGTTGCCGCCAATTTTTCAATTGTTAGATTCTTTTAATAAAGTTTTTTTTTTTTTTTTGTAAATTTTCACTAATGAGGTGCAACGGATTTGGCTATGGAAATCAGATGTCCCACATTTGACGTGTGCCATTGAACAATGGTTGGGCGACTTGTATTAGAAATAATATAATTATGCCATCTATATACTTTATATTTTTAAAAAAAAAATTCTTAAATTATTTACTTAAAAAATATTTATTAAAAAACAATATACAATATGGTTTTTAAATCAATATTTAATCTATAGAAAAAATAAATCTATAATATTTATGTTCAACTTTATGGTTGATAATTAGTCATACAAATCAAAATATTTTACTCATTTATGATAGCCAAACTTGAATACTTGAATTAGTTTTTTAAATTCCAAGATATAATTGAAAAATGCAAATTATTTCAATCTCGTTTCTACTTTCTAAGCGAGTTACATAAATGTAGCAAAAAATTAAATAAAATAAAAAAGGGTAGACGTAAAACAACGGGATGGGTTAAACCTTGACGCATACGTTCTCCCCAAATGATAATGTGCAATGAATGTGATTGCCCAAAACTATATTAATTTCGTTATTTGCATAGGTGGGTCCGTTATAAATAGACAAATCGAATATTATATAGTTTCAAATGAATGAGAGGATAAATGACTCGGAAAGGTTAGAACCAATGGACCAAACCCAATTGGGGCTATCGTCATAATGCAACGTTTATATTTATTTATTTATTTATATCATGCAATCAATAAACGGAAATATAAATTTATTGTAAGGTTCCCATTTGCAATTGTTTATATAAATTTACATTTGACGAATGTGTCTACCACCAAACCCTTTTCATATGAGGCCACAATCACGACTTAGGCCGTGGAAGTTGATTTATTAGTGTATGCATTCATGATTTTTAATATTTTATTGTTTCTGGCTGTGTGCTATTTTGGAATCAAGTACAATGGTACGTAGAATCATTTCAGAAACCGCGACAACCCACATTCAGCCCGAGCCCCAGGATTTCGGATTAGGGTTTGGCCGGCCCGATTTTTTTTAATCCTAATAACCAAACTCGAAGTTTGATCCTATAGACTTCAAATTTGGATTCGAATCGGGTCGGGTTGGGTCAATCCGTTAAATTTAGTCTATGAAATTTATTTTTTAAAATTTTTATTAATTATTTTTTGAAAAAAGAATCGGACTTTCGGAATGATCCGAACTCGATCTTGATTCAATCCAAAAACCCAAAAATTTTTGGATCGAGATATTTAAACCCTAAATCCGCTATTTTTTCGGATTGGACTTCGGAGCTCGAACCAAAATTGACATATTTACTTTAATTCAAACTTCTTAAAATATTTACAATATTTAACCCAAAAAATAAGAAAATATTAATCAGCAGAAAAACTATAATACATGCCTGGAATTTCGAGGCCGACCATGTCCTTCCATGTTGTTGAACATGTTTGTTCTTACAAGCTTTTGCATTATGTCCAAACCTGTTTGCACTGCAAGTCATTCATCGTCCATGTTGTATAAGATGGTCCGAGAGGGAAAACAAAGAGAATTAGGGATTTCGTCAAGTTTTGTCGAAGAAAATTACGAGGTTTCACCTAAGTTTGAGTGATCTAATGTGGTAGGAGGATACGTAAAATATTTTCTTTATCATGGATTCAAATCCAAACCTTGAGAGAGCATTCACCCAAATTTCTCCGATTTTTTAGGAGATGTAGTTGAGTTAAAAACCCGGTGAACTTCCGGACTATAAAAAGAAGTGCTAGATTTGAGGTTTTTTTTAAATAAAACTTATATTGAATCGGTTCATCAGGTTTTTGACACAACTAAAATAATGTTGTATCAACATGGAGAGTTAAAATAGACATTCGAGTTTTATTTAAAGATTAAAAAAAATCAGGTATTGATCATGAGAATTTTTCTTCTAATTTTCCTACAATAAACATCCCTTTACAATAGGAAAAATGATAGAAGAGGTCTTTTGGCTAAGACCTTATGTCACCTTATGGTGGATCTAATTTGGAAAGAAAGAAACGATCGCATATTCAAGGAAAAAACGAGATTAATTCACGATGCACGGATTAAATTATTGTCAGTTCAGTTGGGCAACAACTCACGCCACAAAAGTTTATTCGAGGATTGGTACTACTTGACGGAAGACCTCCGTTAGACGGCACGGTACATTTGACGTAAATTCATTTTGCCTTCTTACACATGAGAATCTAAGTTTCGTTACTTAATGAACAGATGTATTTTTTTTTAGATCTAATATAACCACATTAAAAAAAAAAGGGCTGATGATGGTCAGACCCTCGGATCGTGGGCCTTATTTTAAACCCAAATGTTAAATAACCAAACATTCGACCCATTAGTATAATTAAAGGCCGACATAAAAATATTAAAATATCGAGAATTTCTTAGGGCTAAGATATGTATGTCCGAATCCGTGTCTTCACATTCTCTGTCATTTCTTAGATATCATAGTCTGAGCGAAATAAACAATGACTGACTCGATAACTCGTGGTCGAGTGATATACTTATGGTTGTAAAGTGTGGTTGGGGTGCTTATGTTTCAAAGGTCCGAGCAACGGGTTTGAAGATGGGCATTATCAAAAATACCATCTTTTTTCTATTGGTAATAACGTTAAATTTACGGTGATAATTAAGGGTAGACGTTTTTATCCCAAACCCACAGGTTTTCAGATATTCTATATCGCGGATAGCTGAATTCAACTATCCGCGAGATTATAAGTTTGATGCCAGATTTATGAGACAAAAAACTTGGATTTCAGATTCAGATTTAGATTTTGATATTTCATGACGGGTTATCTCGCGGGTATACGATTAATTTATATATTTACGAAAATATCCTTGGTTTATATTTTTTTACAAAAATATTCTATATTTTATTTGAAAACTTAGTTAATGATTTATTGATTTTTGTAAATTCATATTCAAATTTATATATCTTGGATGATGTTGGATCAATTTTGTACGATTTTGGTATTAAATATTTCTATCATTCGAGTATATAGAATTTATTTCAAAATATTTATATAATATTCACGGATTCGAGTTTCTAGATACCCGATCTTATATCATGGATATCCGAATCGCGGATATCCGAATGTTGTGGGACTGAATTCGAGATATTACCATCCAGTAACTCGATGACACTGAGACCGGATACCTTAAAAAATCTGGGTATCAATCTCGATTTCAATAGTGACTCCAAATTCTGTACACCAAAACCATATTATTTCCATTTCCACCTCAATAAGGACAGATGCAAGCATACCACCTGCCGAAATTTCATATAATAAATACCATGGAAATAATAAAAATTAAAAAAGAATGAGAATTTGGAGGATAAAATTCAATCAAGAAGTAAAAATTTTAAATTAAAAAGCATAATATATTATGGAATTAGCCGAAAGGGTGAGTGGTTATGAATAGGGATGTCAATTGAGTTGGCCCAACCCATTTGGGTCCAATCCATTTGGATTTGAAGGATAAATGGGTTGGGTTGGGTCGATCCGTTAATAATAGTGGATGAGTTGGGTCGACCTATTAAACCTGTATAAACCATATAAATCCATTTTTATATTCACAAATTACTTATATACATATAACTATTAATATGTATATTCATATAACCTAGAAATTATCATTTTAATATTCGATTTGGTTTATCCATTCAATAAATATATATATATATAACTGGATATTATATTATATTCGATAGTTTATAAGCAAAATTATATATTTCTTTAAAAAAATAAGATTTTTTTATTTTTTAAATTCGATTCGATATTTTCAAAATATTGTCGTTTAGATTTTTTGAACGGGTCGGCTCAAAAACGACACCGATTTTTTCAATATGATTCGATTCAGAAATGGTTCGAGTTTTCCGGTATGATGCGAATTTTTGGTACGATTCGATTCGGAACAGTACCGAGTTTTTTTTATACGATTTGAATTTTTTGGCACAATTCGATGCGAAAACGACACCGAGTTTTTTTATACGATTCGATTCGGAACGGTACCGAGTTTTTTATATGATTCGAATTTTTCGGCAAGATTCGATTCGGAAACGACACCGTGTTTTTTGGTACGATTCGATTCGGAACGGTACCGAGTTTTTTATACGATTCGAATTTTCCGACACGATTCGATTCGGAAACGATATCCAGTTTTTCGGTACGATTCGATTCGGAACGGTACCGAGTTTTTTTATACGGTTCGAATTTTCCGGCATAATTCAATTCAAAAATGACACCGAGTTTTTCGATATGATTCGATTCGGAAACAAAACCAATTTTTTTGGTTCGATTCAGAACGATATCGAATTTTTATACGATTCAAATTTTTCGGCATGATTTGATGCGAAAACAAAACATAATTTTTCGGTACGATTTGATTCGAAAACGATACCAAATATTTCGATTTAATTCGTATATATATATAAATATCTATATATGTTAATTTTTATATATCTAAATATAACAATTTTAATTAGTTAAAAGATGAGTTTAATTTTAACTAAATATATAATGATGAATTTAATAGGTTAACCATTTAACCCATGGGTTTAATGGGCCAAAACCCATTTAACCCATTTTAAAAAATTAACCAAATGGGCTAACCCATTTGGATTTATAAGTGGGTCGGGTTGAGTCGACCCGTATAACCCGACCCATTTTGACATCCCAGTTATGAACCATTCATTCTTCACGCCTTCGTCTGTCACATCCCACTCGCCGCCCGGTGATGGAAGCATCTGCACCTGCAACTTGCCAAAGAAAGAGCCTCGCAAAAATAATACAATCCAAAATAAAAACATTTTTTATTAAATAATACATTACATATTCGACCTCTGTATTTGAATTTAATTATTAACACGATCAATTTTCTAATTCATATATTTCATAAAAAAAATTTATGTAACTCCAAAACCCTCTGTAATTATGTGTCGATATTGCGATTTTTATTATTCAAATTTAGTCCCTGTGTTTCAAATACTCAATTTGGATATTTTTGGATGAAATCGGATCGAATATTTGAAATCCAAATAATTTTGGAGATAATTTTTTATACATCAAAATTCAATGAGAAAAAGAACAATGGGACAAAAAAAACAAAATTTTAAATTATAAAAAAAAAAAAGACAATGCAAAAGTTAGATTGTGATTGTGAAGTGGGAAAATGGCCGAAAGCAGTTGGGCGTTATATGGCATATAATGCTTGTGACCGTTGGGCATTTAACTGACTGTTCATCTCCATAAGTTATTGTCGTATTTTATGTCGGACCATATAAAAATACTTTTTTTTTTTTTTGTTAAAGTACTTTTTTTTATCCAATTTCTGTCTCTTTTTTTTCTGACGTAACTTATCCAAATTCTAAAAACAACATTTTTTTGCTTTATATATTTTGAACATTCGATCTAAGTCGCTGTTTGGATCTATACGTATATTGTAATATCTAACACAAAATTCGATCCTTTGGTTTTGGGGGGATATTCCTCAAACTTTAATTAGATTTCTTAATCTATATTTACCATATTATTCTATAAATTAAATTCCAAATATATGAATTAAGAAAATACAATGAAACAACAAAAACTTGGCCCAAAAAAATAATAGAATCGTTGTGATGTGAGATTATATAATTCTAGAGTTTTATTTAGAATGATTTAATATATAATGAGGAAACTTTGTAATAGAGATGGACGTTTCGGTTCGATGTACCGAACCAAAAAATACAATATTTTTTCTGATCCGAATCGTGCAAAATTTTCGAACAGTATTAATTTTAGAAAAAACTGAATTTTCGAAACCGAATCGAACCAAACCAAATTTAAAAAAAAAAACCCAAAAAATTGATTTTTTTAAAGATCTATTTTTTTAAATAAAAACAAGAAAAGAACCGAATCGGAACTGAAATCGAACCAAATATAATAACCAATTGGTATTTATTTTTGTAAAACCGAAAAAACCGAATCGAACTATTACCAATCCGAACCCGAATCGAATGCCGAGACGTCCATCCCTACTTTGTAATAAATGCTTTATTATTCACAACAAATTCTTAAAATAGGATTCAAAAACTTTTTACCATAAAAAAAATCAGATTCAAAAACTTTCACCATAAGTTATATTTTCTAATGAGATGTAGTATACATATATATAAATATTGTAAATTTTAGTTTGCATATATGATAGTATAAAATATCATAAAAAAATCACGAAATTGTAATGAATAGATTCCAAATTTTAAGGAAGTGACAAAAAACGAAAAGAAAAGAAATTCAAAGATTTGGTATGCAAAGCCAGCCAGAACATGGGCACGTTGTCATGTTGACATTCTACACATATATTATTGTGTACTTGGAAAGAAAAAGGTTACACTACATGTGGTGATATTTTTTTTTTATAAATAGAATGATTCTCGGTCCAATTATATTCACCCTAGATACGTGATCAGCTTTTATATATACATCATTTTGATCTAGAAATTACATCTCTATCTATCAGTAGAATCGAACACATAAACTTGAAAATGATTCTGTCCTCTGTCATCCATTGGAACACGAACCTATATAAACATGTGATGTTATCATAAAGTTCAATTTGTATGCACACAACTCCACTCATATATGGACCGAGGGAACCAAATTTCACGTGATGCCCTAAATACTATATATATATATAAAATCCAAAATTTATGAACATGTATGTAAATCTAAGTTCTCCTCTCCTCAATATTTGGAGGTAATACCATTTTCATTTCCAGATATTTGGAAAATTTTAAATAATATTCGTGACTCGTTAACTGTAGAGTTGTTTATCTCCAAAACATGATAAATTTAAATCCAATATATTAAGTGATTTGTTCATAAATTCATATGTTTGGTAGAAGATATTCCAAAGTTAATTAATGTCATGACAACCCCTCCTTACACAAGGTCAGAAGTTCGATTCCTCCTGGTATCAAGCTTCTTCTAAGTCAGTCAGTTTCGGTTGGTTTACTTGTTCGATGTGGCTTGCCGTTTATTGCGTTGGGCTGTTGGATTTATCGTCCACGATACCGTGTCATTCGCCCGATCTTATGGACTGTGAGACGTTGCAGAGTCCGCCCCATTGGGTCGAGGGCGGATTTCCATCATTATAAAAGGAGAAAATTCCAAAAAAAATATTGAACTTTCAAATTTTGACAAAAAAAAACACTGAACTTTTTATTTTATTAAATAAACATTAGACTTTTTAAGTTTGACAAAATAAACATTTAACTCTTCTACGATTGTCAAAATAAACAAAATGACTGACGTGATATAATGAGATACAAACACATCAAATTATTTTATTTAGTTTTTTTTGACAATCGAAAAAAATTCATATATTTTTTTGGATCACTAAAAAAGTCCAGTATTTTTTTTTGATAATCGTAGAAAAGTTCATGTATTATTGGATCATTTAAAAAATTTAGTGTTTTTTAGATTCGTTTAAAAAGTTTAATGTTTATTTGATAAAAAATAAAGTTCGGTGTTTTTTTATCAAAATTTAAAATTTCAGTATTTTTTTTAGAATTTTTCCTTATAAAAATAAAAGTTGATTAATGTTGTAATTTGAAGATAATCTGATGACTCATAGTCTGATTATGATGAAGACAAAACGAAAAAACGAACTAAAAAAAAGAAAAATAATTTATTTTTTATTTTAAGTCTTGAATGTGATTTTTAGAATATTTTTTTTTTGTGGTTGAAGTTTTACAAATTTTTTACAACAAATCAGAGCTCAAAACGAACGTGAAATAAAAATAGTTAAAAAACGTGAAATAAAAAGGAGGAGAATCTTGGATTTGCATGTCCTCATTATCCAAATAAATAAAGTAAATTGTATTAATACACCCAATAATAATAATAATAAAATACAATGTTTGAAATTGTCTACAAAGCGGAGCCAATAATTATTCGGTAGCAGACTTTCGAGCGTTATTTAGAATATTTAAAAGAAAATAAATTATGGAACTTTTGCGATGAACGAGGGGGCGACTACACTTTGACCACATGCATGATTTACAAGTTACCAAATCATGAAGCTTTGGAACATGGAATCCACTTTCCCTATTATCTACTCTAACCATCCAATTAAAGAAATACCATAAAATTACATTTTTCACACAATAATTTTAGGACCCATTTCATAGAGAGAGAGAAATTTAGGGAGATATATATAGTTTGGTTCCAAGTTAAATTGGATATTTTTTTATTTCAAATTTTCATTTTCAAAAAATTACGTATGTTTACTTTTTTATGATTTGAATTTTTGATTAATTTCATTTTCAAGTATAACATTTTATAAGACTTTAAATCAAATTCAATTTATATCCCATCGAATTTTGTCTGCAACCAAAATATTCAATTTCTAAAAACGTTTATTACAGTAAAACGCATTAAATAAGATTTTCGAAATACATCACAAACATATATTTAGAGGCCACAGATCTATAAAAAAAATTTAGATATATACATAAATGGGTTTAAGACTTTAATTACACAAATTGTTGTAAACTAAACATGTCATAAATAAATAGAAAAAAAAGATGGTCAATCGTCTTAGAGTTCATCGATTGGTTTCTCAACCCTTGATTCCTATCAGATGCAAACAGTTTTCTTGGAACCGATCCACGAATTCTCACAGTCGATTAGCAAAACCAGGTTCGGTTAACGAGAATAATTGTAATTAGCAAACCGGTGGTTAACCGGCCGGTCTCGGAGAATACCGCTGTAAAGAACTGCTCTGTTTTCAGCCATTCCTCTGTTTCCACCATTTCTCTTGAGCTTGTCCGAATCCTCGTCAGAACAAGAAAACCGGTCTCCGATCTTTGATTTTCGTCGGAATTCTTCGCCGTCGCCTCTCGGATCGACGACGTCCGCCGCGAAATGAACCCTCTTCTTCTTATTCTTCTTCTTCACCATCGTCTTCTTCGTCTTACCCTCTGAAAACCAGAAACAGAGCATGCCGGAAAAAGTTAGAAACTGGGTTTTCTCGCCAGAATTTGACCGGGAAATTTCGGAAACTCACCGGAGAGACGAAGAGCTAAGAGAATAACTGTGCCGGCGGAGACAGCCATGGCGGTGGCAAAAGCCATGCCATGGGAACCAAGGATCGAAGACATGGTCTTTGTCTGTCTGTCGTTTTTTTTCAGATGAAGAAGAGAGAAACAGAGGAAAGCAAAAGGAGGTCAGAGATGGTAGGTCTGAATGGAATGCACAGTTTTTTTTTTTTTTTTTTTTTTTTTTGGGGTAAAGTCAGTGTGATGATTTTATTTTTATAAACAAGTAAATGTTAGATAAGATGGATATATTTAAGAGATTGGCTTTATTTTCTTTTTGAGTTTATTAATTTGGTAATAATAAAATATATCTGGAATCTGCATGAGGTGTTTATCTTGAAATTAAATATGGTGGACATTTATGGTAAATGGTAGACAGATTAATATCAACTTCTTTTCATAATTTATATATATATATATATATCTTTGACTTGGAATACTATAAAAATTTCCAAAGTTTTAGGTAGAGCAAGAAAAATAAAAGATGATATTAATAAAAATTCATTAACTTGTTGAAAAACAAAATTTTAATTTTTTTTTTTTGCTTTGTTAGAATATATCTTTATAATTATCGTACTTGTTAATTGGTATTAGAAAAAATCTCGTTGATTTATATTCAATATATATATATATATACATTAATTCATAAAATTGATGATAATTTAAATTTCTTTAATGATGATGTATAAATTAAATATTAGTTTTTAACATAAAAAATTAATTTAACGAAATCGACCGATAATAATTTACAATCTCGACTATGAAACCGATGTATAAATTAGATATTAATTTCAATATAAAAAATCAATCGAGATTATAAATTGTTTCCGATTTTGTGAATTTGGGTATCCTTCGAAACATTTATTTGACATATTGATATTTCTATAAAAAAAATTCTTTTTTTTTAAATGATGAGAAAACTTTCAGGTTTTTATTCGAAATTATGAAAGTTTTATTATTTGTGCGGAACTTTCTATTTATTTGGTCGAAGAATGTCGAGGTCTTATAAAGAATATCTGAAGAAAAAAAATCAAAAATTGTTGTGAAGAATGAACGAACCCTATGCATCGGTCGTTCAAATCGATGTTGGACAGTTGAAAGAGTTATATATATATCCCCTTCGTATATTTCTCTTTAGTTTTATGTTTTTATGACGCACGTACATATATATACATATATATATATATATATATGTGGGTGTACGTATTTTATGGCCTTTGATTAAATTATTCCAAATTTTTTAGTATACAAAACAAAATTATTCCAACCTTTTGACCTTTTGATTGGCCTTTTCTTTGTGAACATTTTGGTCGTTAGATGCCATCTCCCTGCACGAAAACTACCACAACTTAATATATATATATATATATATATATATATATATAATTTATAAATATCGGTTGAATAATCAATTCGATGATACATTTTCTTTGAAAAAAAATTGTTGGGCTTAATCGTTAATTGGATACAAAATTACTTTATTCCAAAAGAGAAATTAAAAAATGAACAAATTACTAAAATCAAGAATACCACCGAAACAAAAGTACTATTATTAAAAAAAAATCGAGAATACGAATTTAAAAAAGAAATTTTTTTTACTATAATTAAATGTTGGATGATAAAAGAGTGGGATTCTTAGTTACCAAACCGTACACGAATAGAAAGGAAGGCAATAATAGTGGCCACATGATTATTTGTCTTATAATTAATTAATCATCGACTTTGTCATGGAATTTTGGTATTTTATATGCCCTAAAACATTTCATTATATGCCACCATTTATTTATTTATTTTTATAATCATTTTATATTCATTTCAAAAGTAGTGACTACCTTAACCTCCCAAAGGCCATGATGCCAAAATCTTAATTTAAGATCGACTAACCGTAAATATTCATATTAAAAATTTAGTTAGACTACCTTATTGCATACGTAATCTATGTTTTTTAAAATATTTTTTAAATTTAAAGTATGCGTCCATACAGATTCGTCGGCCAAAGCAAATCAAACGTAATATACATTCGAATCGAATTAAATCTGAATTTAGTCGATAAATAACACTAGAACCAAATAAAAAATGATAAGACTTAAACGTATAATATCACCAAACAACATATTTAAAATTGTGTCTGATTTTGGTATGGGGTAATATCGCTTCTAGGCGAATTAAAATGATTTAAAACTAATCATGTAATTATCCAAAAATCCGATATCCGAGTCTTATGGATCGAATTCATATGATATATGTAATATTTAGGAATTTAGATACAGACTTAGAATTTTTATTTCAAAATTCGAATACTGCAGGTTATCTGAAAAATATGATGATACATATGATATTTATTACAAGTTGTGAAATTGTATTTGATTTCAAAGAGTTCAAAATTTTGTAATGTTATTTCCGAAAAATTACAAATGTGATGACCCGAGACTGTTACGGAATGTTAAAACTGTCATCACATATCAATACGAGATTTTTTTTAGCGTGTTTTGTCTTCATCACACACATCCTAAAAAATACTTCCTAAAAAATCACTCATCCTAGAATTACTCCAAAACGATCACGTTTAATTTTAGAGTTCTATCGAGATGGGTAACCGAAAAGAAAAATGCATCTTATTGCTATGAGTAGCTCAATCAATTCCTTTAAGTTATCTTTGACTGTGTAATCTCATACCTATACAACCCTTGAATCCCTCTCATTTCGGTGCGTTTGATTCATCCCTATACTCCTACCTAGAAACTCATCAGGAGTCGTTCCTTGTCCGTGCCTCTCGCACCGGCGATCACTCCTCGCCATCCTATGGTACTTGGATTATCACAGACCCACCAACTTCTACCTGATTCGTCTCGAACCACACCGTATTAGGAGAATATCGGCTCTGATACCATTTGTAATGAACCAAGGCCGTTACGGAATGTCAAAGTTGTCCTCACACACCAACACGAGACCTTTTAGTGTGTTTTGTCCTTACTCGCACACATCCCGGAAAGTATTTCTCAGAAGATTACCTATCCTAAGACTACTCCAAAACAAATATACTTAATTTTGGAGTTTTCTCAAGATGGATAAACGAAAAGGAAGATGTATCTTGTTTCTATGAGTAGCTCAATCAATTCCTTTAATTCCCTTAAGTTAGCTCAATCAAACCCATATTTTCATACTTCATACTGGACTTCTCCAATTCTTTGGGAGATGTAGTCGGGTGATGAACTTCTAGATTATAAAAAAAAATTGAAAGAGTTAGCGATGGCTTAATTCCGTGCTGGGGTGATGTTCCAGCCTACTGCATTGCATAGGAAGCTTACTTTCGAATCGTGCAGAATTCCAAGTAAATGAGGTCCACCCTATTCGATGAAATTCATCAATGTGGAAACCAACTACCCAGCCAGAAACTGCAAGTAAATGACTTTGTACAATATATTATAGAAAGAAATTGACCTGAAGTTCTTCATGTGGACGCGGTCCTTTTACTTTAGGAATCAGAGGTATAAGCGTCGTATTCCACTGCTTTACAAGGTAACAGAAAGAGAATAATTCTTTCCCCACGAAGCTCTCAACAGGTGCCACAGGGTATTCATCCAGACTCGGTAAGGCAACGACTGTTTCCTTGATTTTCGAGGTCGTACGACATCTTCAGAAGGCGGGAAGAACACTAGAGGGACACCGGTTCTGATAGAGACCCTCGAGTTGTTTCACCAGCCAACAGGATAAGTTTGGATCCAAGATGTTACAATAACATTCCGTGGCCATTTCTTTGATCACAACCACATCATATACACGTATACGAGACTTCTGTTTTAGAAAAGTTTCCTCAGCGGATGTTCAGACAGCTCAAAGTCGACCGCAGCTTCCAATGTCGGATGTCCCGGTAATAAGGTTTGAGCTTCCTGGATGGCGAGAAAAAGAAAAAACCTGAGCCTGGCTAACAATTCCAACATACCCGAACCCGAGATGGTTGAATTGTCCCAACACCGCAAAACTCTTTGTTGAAATTCTTCATGTTGGGTCAGGTGAAGGAGAAATCATAAGTTTGTTCTTCTCATTTTTATTGCTAAATTTGTTTTTGTTATTATATTATAATAAAAATAATTTATATGTTTATAAGAAAAAATATTAGCAAAATATAATTGATATAATGTCAATTTTTCCTATGGGCCGGATCCAAGAATTATGACTCTAAACAAATGGGCCGAGCCGGGCCATATGTGAATCGGCTCAGGTTCTCTCGGCTCGGCTAAGCTCAACTTTTACTTATTTATTCTCATTTAATATTAATTAATCACCCTAAAATCATTTGTATTTTTTTTAAGAATTTATTAATGTTTATGTGCATTATTTCATTTCTGTCAAGATAGATGAATTTTCTTCGAAGTTTCTACAATAATTATAAATATAAATTGGAAAAACTTATGCTTAATATGATGAGAGTTGTGTATAATTCGAAGGTCAAATGCACCTTTTTTTCAAATAAGTTTGTTCTGTCCGTTTATAAAATATAGTTGTGTTTTAGTATATTTTTTAGATTTTTTTTTATTATATTGTGATGAAAGTTGTGTCAATTATTCTCTTGAAATAATTTTGAAAATATTTAGAAGGAAATTTTAGCAGAACGTTTATGGATCATCAAATGTAGATTTCGATTGCATATCTACAAAGACTAAAAATATATTCATCCAACTCTCTTTTTTATAATATACACAAATACGTTAATAATATACTAACCCATAACGTTTATACTATGTAGTAAAATGTTATCAATTTTTAAATTAGTGGCATAAATTTTTGAATTTACATATGATTAGCATATTATTCATATTGATAATTTTATACATGGCTTGATCTAATTCATGTTTTTTTAAAACTGATTTTTCAAAACAATAATAAAAAATATTAGAATTACGAAGATAGTCTGGTCGTCAGTTAATTGGATTTCTTTTATATACATATATATATATATATATATATATATATATATATAACATTAAATTAAATTAAATAAATAATGAAAAATGTCTCGAGGAAATGTGCCAAAGGGAATATCCGAAGTGCCAATGGAATTATGCGATGTGTGAATCACTGTAATAAATACCCTTCTTATTGGTTCGGCTTCACTCGGCTTGGCTCAAGCCAACTTTATTTAACTTTCTCTATTTTCTTTTTTCTTTTTTTGATAAAAAAAAAACTTTCTCTATTTTCATTATTTATTTCTCATTTTTCCTTAATTAAATAAATTTCTTCTTACAATTGATAAAATCCTCTAAAAGATTTTGTTTAGGTTAGTTAACTAACGTGGTCTTCATCTTCAGACTTAAAATTGGTTCGGAGTTGTCAACTTGAGCTTCTTTCGCTTTGGTCGACGTAAGAGATGAGTCTGCCACGTCGAAATATCTTTTAATAAAACAAATCTTCCTTTTTTTTTTGGATTTCCAATTATTTAGTAAATATGTACTGAACCTTTTCCAAAGATATTACGTCCACGATTGACAAAAATAAAAATATATTGTATACTTTTTTATGGATAAAAAAACACATTTATTACATATTACTCCTAGTGTTTAATAGAATTTTATACATGAAACCTTATAACAAATGATACGGAAACGTCCATATTCGATCGTTTTTTTGCATAACTAGCCAATCACAACATATAAAATTAAACATATATAATGACTATGCAATCATATAAATATAAAGACAATTTAATTCATATAAACAATGAGATATATAATTATAAACTTTTGTTCGTGTACAGTGTAAATAATTAGATAAGTATTATTTTTGGACTGAGATATTTAGACCTGAAACTGACTAATTTTTAGGTTGGGTCGGGTCGAGTTTCAAGATTCTAACCAAAATTGACATCTCTTTTGAATATGGTTATTTAATAAAAAATGATGAATTTATTTTTGTTATAACTGTAAATTGGAAAATAATTGATAATTAAATATTATATCTATTATATATAATTTTAAATTATATTTTAATTGTTTACATATGAAATTTCAAGAGGAGATGCAGAATCTCTTTCTACGATAAAAAAAAGTTTGATATACAAAATCAATATCAATATTCAAAAGTTCAAAATATTTATTAAATAGATTCAAAATATTGTTTAATATAAAAATATAATTTTTTAGAATATATATATCAAATAACTTATATATATTTTAAAAAATAAATATTCGATATCTTTATCTACGAGATGTCTCCACAAAACAAAACATAGATTTGACGTAAAATATATATTTTTAGTGGACTCTTTTGACTAAAAAACGATATAATTATTAAATTATTATCTTAAAAAGATCGTAAACTTCTGTCGCACGTTACTTTCATCGTATTATTATAAATAATTGTATGTCGTAAGCAAATCTACACTTATATTTTAACTCATAAAATGATGAAGTGTGTTCAAGGGATTTCACATTATTTTTGTTTTTGAATGGAATATTCTTCGAATATTACTACAAGATCCTCCAAGCATGAAGGTATCTCAATTGGTATAAACCTTTCGACCAAATAAAAAAAAAAAGACTTAAGTTGAACAAAACTTGTAATAAAAGAAAGCGTTTTGGAGTAACCAACTTTGGTGAGCCTCTTTTGTTAAGCCGAAGGGACAAATCCGATTTTTAAATTAGAGTTATAATTTAAAGGGATGTAACAATAATATAATACTACTCTTTAATGGAGTTATAATTTTCATCATAAATTAGAAAATACACTTAATTCATATTTAATATGATAATTTAATACATTTGTTCTATGCACATATATACTAAAGGGAGGAATATAATTTTTTCTTAAATAATTCAGAGTTGATAAATTACAAGATATTGTGGAAGATAAACTAATCAGATTTTTAAATTAGATCTTTAATTTTATTAGATAAATAAAGAAATATATAAGAGAGAGTTGGGGAATGTGTCGAAAGGGAATATCCAAAGTGCCCAAGGAATTATGCGATATGTGAATTATTGTGATAAATAGGCTTCTTATCGGCTCGGCTTCACTCGGCTCAGCTAAGCCTTGCTCAAGCCAACTTTATTTAATGTTCTAATTTTTCACTATTTGCTTCTCATTTTTCCTAAAATTAATCCTTCAATTTTTTTTTAAAAATGAACACGGCCTCTAATATTTTAAAGATCTCTCATAATTTTATGATATTTTAATATATATTTTTCTTATGTTTATAATATTAAAAGATAAAGTGATATAACGTTTTAGGGTTAATAATCGATTTCATATCTTTTGTATTTTACAATAATATCAAGACAAATTATAGTGTAATACTTTGTTACAAAATGATTCCATTCGTCTTACTCTTTTTTTTATAGAAATAATTTTGTTTCTTGAATATGTTTGTTTGATGGAAAATTGATGAATCTATTTCTGTTGTTTTACTTCAAATATCATGTTTATGTGGATGTAAATTGGAAAATAATTGATAGTTAAGTATAATATCCATGATATATAATTTTGAATTCTATTTTTATTATTTACTTATGAAATTTCAAGAGGAGATAGACATTCTTTTTGTTATGTTAATAAAAGATAAAAGATACGATAAAAACGTTTGATAAAAAAAATCAATATAAAGATTGGAAAGTTCAAAATATCAAAACATTTATTAAATAGATTGTTTAACATAAAAATGTAATTTTTTTTATAGAAATTCTATTACATATATATACCAAACAATATATATATATAAAAATAAAATATTCGATATCTTTATCTACGAAATGTCATCACAAAACAATAGATAGATTTGACGTAAAATATATATTTTAATGGACTCTTTTGACTAAAACGATATAATTATTATATTATTATCTTAAAAAGATCGTAAACTTCTGTCGCATGTCACTTTCATCGTACTATTATAAATAATTGTATGCCGTAAGCAAATCAAAATCTATATTTTTAAAGTATTGAAATGATGAAGTGTGTTTAGGGTATTTCACATAATTTTTGTTTTTGAACGGAATATTCTTCGAATGTTGTTACAAGATTCTCCAAGCATGAAGGTATCACAGTTGGTATAAACCTTTCGACCAAATTAAAAAAAAAAAAGACTTAAGTTTAAAACAACTTGTAATAAAAAGAGTGTTTTTGGAGTAACCAACTTTGGTGAGCTTCTTTTGTTAGCCGATGTAAGGGACAAATCCGCCACGTGGCAATATTTATTTATTTTTAAGTAAAAACTGTTTTTCCTTATTTCTTTTTTTAATAATTTGATAAAAAATATCCAAAAGATAATATGACAAAAATGGAACCCAAAAAAAAAATATTTTACTTTTTCTTTGATTGATGCAAACACACTAATTACCAAATTACCAATGACTCCAAGTGTTTATAAGAGATGTTGTATAGAAACTAAGGATACTAAAATCTATTAAAAACGATTGTTATACTAAATTCGATTTATAATAAATATTTTTAAGATTTGAGTGCCATTTTTTAAAAATTTTAGATATTAAACTATAATATTTTAGAATATTACTTAAAACCTATATCTCTAATACTTTTTGCTAGTAATAAAAGCAAACTGTTTTTTTTTTTGTATTTAGAGTAACCAAAGTTTTGCTCTAACCACCGATTTAATTAAAAAAATTTGTCGTAATCATAGCAAGTGTTTAAATCACTGGTCTTATTTCAAATAAAATTATCTAATTTTAATGTATATTTGTTAAATTAATCCTTGAATCAAAGTAAATAATATGGATTTGATAAAAAAAAGTAAAATATCAAATGAAATAATGATATAACATTACCCTTATAACTTTCATAATAAACTTGAAAATTTAACCACTTGACATTAAATAGGATAATTTAAAGAAAATATGTGAACGCATTTTTTATTTTGTGGAAATGTATATTAATTGGAGAAAGATAAATATTTACGAAAACAGAAACAGAAAATGAAAAAAGAAATGTTTGAAACAGAAAATGAAAAAAGAAATGTTTGAAAAAAATGGATATTCTTTCTACAAAACCACGAATATTCTACCATTTATTTTCACCAAAAAAAAAAAATATTCTACCATTTATGATTATATCACTTCCCTCTCCCCACCACCTCTCAGCCCTTTCATTATATCTCCGTTTTCTCGCCTTTTCTTCTCTCATTCGCTTTTTCTCTTTTGAGTTTTCTCGGCAACCAAACAGACCCAAATCGCTAGAGAAACCAAAATCCGCCATGAAATTCGGCAAGAGCCTCAGCAACCAGATCGAGGAGACGTTGCCTGAATGGCGAGACAAGTTTCTGTCCTACAAGGAGCTGAAGAAGAAGCTGAAGCTCATGGAGCCCAAAGGCGGAGAGAGTCGGCCGAATAAACGGCTGAGATCCGTGGCGGCGGAGGAAAATCCGTCCGATGGAGATTGGAAGGTGGACGTCTCCGGAGGAGGGATGACGAAGGAGGTGACGGATTTCATTCGGCTTCTCGAGGACGAGCTCGAAAAATTCAACTCGTTCTTCGTCGAGAAAGAGGAAGAGTACATCATCAGATTGAAGGTAATGAGATTTATTTCTGTCGAATTCTTATTTTGTTTCAAAAAAATTTCTCGTGGGTTGGTCGTTTGTGATTTTGTTTGGATTCCGAGAATATTTTCCGTCTCCGTGAAATTTTTTCGGAAACAGAACAAATCGTAGTAATGATATTGGTTCGGATCCAACCATTCAAAATTAAGAGAGGAAGATATAGAGAACTGGGATCCGTAACCTCCTTCGATCTGTCTCCTTCGGATTGCTTTTGAAGAATTTCTCGTAAATGATGTTTGCACATTTGGAATATTCCTTTAGCTTCCTCTGTTTGTGTTGTTTAGATTTCCATTCGTTTTCTTGTAAGAATTCATGGTTAATTGCATGTGGGTAATTGATGATTCCGAAGCTCAAAGTTTTTTTCAATTCTCTTGAATTTGAAGAGTTTTTTTTTTGGAATTTATAAGATGGGTCCCCAAATCCATGGAATTAATGCTTACCCATCAGAACAGATCTGATCAAGAACTTGACAAAGACATTCTTGCATGTTAGAAACAAATTTGTAAAGCCACTTCAATAAGACAATGACAGATTTAGGTCCCATCTGCTGATTTTAACATCTCTTTAAGTTTGGAAATCGCTTAGAAAACAGCCCAATTAGCATGAGCTTGGATTTCGATTTTGACTTGGGGATTTGCAGGAACTGAAAGATCATGTGGTCAAGGCCAAGAACTCGAACGAGGAGTTGATCAAGATCAAGAAAGAGATCGTAGATTTTCATGGAGAAATGGTCCTCTTGCTGAATTATAGCGCTCTGAACTACACAGGTGATTTATCTCTCTTAACCCCTCCATTTTTATTGCTTTGTTATGTTCTTAGAAGTCTGATTACATAATAGGACGTGACGAATACGCTTATGCCTGAACTTATTAGTCTAACACGTTTTCTTCTCATTGACAAAGAATAGTTTCTAAATGTTAAAGCCCTTTCACTAAGTCAATGCATGTTTTTCACAGTATGTGTGGATCTATAAGAACTTTTCGGTCTTTCTTTACGTGAGGAAGGCATTAGTGAGTGAAAAAAACTCGGTCAATGTGCAATCTTTTATGATTTTTGCCAGCAATTCACTAGTAAATTACTCTGCCTTTTCAATGATCTGTTTCTTTTGCCTAAGCCTCGATGTTAGTCTATTACATGTTCTCATACTTGCCCTTTTTACGATACATCCGCTGGAACAATTTGTGTGAAACCCACTAGTAAGCTTTAAGCAATAAGCATCCGGGAATTTTCTCTGCCACCAAATTTTCTTTGGATGCCCTTTGGCACTTGGAAAGAGTCAAATTCTTCGTTGATCTGTCTATCGGTTATTGAATTTTAATGTGCCCCACGTAAGGAATATGCTCTACTTTGTTTATTCGGCTACTTGTTGTATATGCCCTCTGCTTTTGAAGTACCCTTTATGCTTATTCTTCTGCCTCACTGAACTCGGGTATTGGGTTTTCCCCCGAATATATTTTTCTCGCCCGGATAGATCTTTTCGTATTTGGTTTGATTGACATAAACTTGCTCGGTTTACAGGGTTAGTCAAGATCCTCAAGAAGTATGACAAAAGAACCGGAGCTCTGATTCGGTTACCCTTCATCCAGAAGGTGCTTCAACAACCGTTCTTCACCACCGACCTTCTCAACAAATTTATCAAAGAATGCGAGGCAATGCTCGATTACCTCTTCCCTTCGACCGACAGCTTTTTATCGAAGACCAAGAATCGGGAAGAGGAAGATGAGGAAGAAGAAGAAGAGCCAACGACGTCGGGAACGGTAAAGGCAACGGATGATAATCTCATAAGGACCCCGAAAGAGCTGTCGGAGATCGAGTACATGGAGAGCTTGTACATGAAGAGTACGGTATCGGCATTGAGGGTATTGAAGGACATCCGCAAAGGTAGCTCAACGGTTAGCGTTTTCTCGTTGCCACCATTGCAGGTGAGTGGTTTAGAAGATGATTCGTGGAAGAAGAAAGTCCCCATCCTCGAACAAGCAGCAAAATGAATGAATGGATAGCCACTTCTATCTATGAACGTAGCAGGAAAAAAAAACACGACGTATATATGATCTCACAGTTGTAAAACGTTAACCCAAAAAAAAAAGAGGACTTGGAAACTGGGTTTGTTTCTTATTCCCGTCCCGACAAATCTCAACCGAGGTTTTTCTTGGTTCGATTTCGTTAAATGTAAGAGCATTTTAAGAGGGTTTATGAGATTGTTATGATTGGATTTATGATTGGTTTCTGAAACTAGGTGTGGGCATTCGGATCGGGTAAATCGAGTTTTATTCGAACCGATCCGAATAAGCGAATTTCGGTTTGGATTAGGTATTTCAAAAATAACCGAATGGTTTTTGTATAGCCATAACTGATCATTTTCGGTTTGGGTAAATAATCGATTGATTTGGGTTAACCGTATACACTGAAATTAAATTTTAAGAGGATATCGAACTAAAAAATGCGGTATTTTTTCTGTCTAAAATTTATGAACGGTATTAATTTAAAAAAATTGAATTTTTTAGAACCAAAATTTAAAAAACCCCGAAAACTTGAAATTTTTTCAAGAACTAATTTTTTTAAATAAAATTTGAAAGCGAAATCGAATCGAATATAATATAGTAATTAATTGATATTTAATTTTATAAAAATAAAAAGAACTGAACCAAATCATTTCCCACTTGAATCCGAACACGGAATACCGAAACCTCACCCGTAGGGATGAGGATGTCTTTTGCCCATTACAGGTCCAAGAGAATCAGTTCAGTTTTGGTCCCATATAGCTTCTGTAAGAGTTATTTTTAATTTATTTTGGTTATTGTTAATTTTATTTTATTTTGGATCAATGTATTTGTAATCCAACTTTCCGAAAAGTAATCAATTGATAGAATTCATTTTAGAAGAAAACAAAAATTCGTGAAGATGAATTTCATTAGAGGGTTTCTTGTTCGAACCTTTATTTTCTTTTAAAATATAAAATATTTCTACAAGAAAGTGAAGATGAATATAAAAGATTCATTTTTTTTAATAAAGTTTCGAAGGAAAGATTCGTATTTCTTTAAATTTCAAAGATATATCTTTTTCTGATTGAGGGCATTTTGTTATAATTTTTTTTTTCTTTTTCCTTTTTATTTTCCCTTATAAAAGGTTATTAGAAAACCATTAAGTGGAACATTTTAACGAAATTATAGCATTATTTTTTTCTTCTGGATACTCCTTAAGTATTGTTATCCACGTGCAATAGTTCAGTGACATAATTAGTATTTCGTAGGATTTATCACTAATTCATCCAAGTTCTAGATATAATTTGTTCCTATAAAAACATATACATATATATATATATTACAAAATGAAAGATAAAAATGTTTTATGAAAAACGGAAGAGAAATTGAAAGAAATTATGTTACTATTAAAGGAAACAATGAGATTCTTCAATTTTTGACACATTATTTTCTCTCTTTTATACCCAGAAATTAGTTTTTTTTTTCCATTTCTAAAATAGGGAAGCGATCCAAACCTCAATTTTCTTAGGACAAGCAAATTTACACCTTGTACCAAAATTAAATAAAGTTAAGGGGTCACATTGCATAAGTACTAAAAATATAGGTCGTCATAAATAAAAATTATTTCGTTAAAACAAATATTTCTTCCGTTTCTAAATAATTATCGTTTTAAAAAATTTCACACTTTTTTGTAAAATATAAAACATCTTATACATCCTTATTTAATATAAATTTAATGATAAACAAAAAATAGAAAAATTATATAGAAAAATAGAATGAAATATATTTATAAACAAAAATAATTATTTAAAACGTTAATTATTATTTTTTTAAAATAAAATAATTTAACTAATAAAATGGAATTCTTTTATTTTCTGCTTCTTATATTTTTTTTCTTCTTATATTTCCCTTTTGTTCTCTCTCTCCTGTTCCCTGCACGTTACTTCATTTCGTGCTCCCTTCGACAACCATAGTTTAATCTTCGGGGATCAACAATGGCTTCTTTAACTCCGATAAATCGATCCATCTCCATTTTCAAGAATCCCCAACTCGCAAAACCTGTTATTTCCCTATCCTCAACATTCTCGCCGACGAACCCACTTCTTCTTCGCGCTAAAATCGAGAATCTGAGGATGCCCATGAACGGAGCAGCTCCTGCGGCGGTGGTGGTGGCGACGAAATCGGCGGAGAAGCAGAAAAAGAGGTATTCCGGCGAATCAAAAGGGTTTGTGGAGGAGATGAAGTTCGTGGCGATGAGGCTTCACACGAAGGAGCAAGCGAAGGAAGGAGAGAAGGAGACGAAATCGCCGGAGGAGAGACCGGTGGCGAAGTGGGAACCCACCATTGATGGGTACTTGAGGTTTCTTGTGGATAGTAAGCTGGTTTACGATACGCTTGAAGGGATCATCGACAAAGCCGCTTTCCCAAGTTGTGAGTATCAATCATCTTCTGAAATCTGTTTCCTTTTTTTGGATTTTGTTTGAGTATTTGATCGTTTCATGTGGTGAAATATGAAACCCTAGTTGGTTGTGTTATTTGAAGATGTTTGATATATTATCTTTAAGTTTTGATTCCTGTTAATGGAGCAGTAGCATCCATGGATTTTGGATAAAGAAACTGAGATTGATTAGCTTTGAGATGGATTCTTGATTCATCTTTGATAATGGAATGTCTCGAGATCGATTTTTGATGGATGTTACAGACAGAGGATTCTTGTGATTGTGTCGAAGTTGTTTCTTATAGATGATGGCATCCTTAATAGGATTTAAGGTTGTTGTTTTCTCCTTTGGTCTCTAAATGACTGATTGGGAAGTGAGGATCTTTGGCTTGAATCTTAAATTAGTTTAGAAAGACTGTTTCTTATCTTGTTTTGGATTTGCTTTATTTGATGATGTTGACTGCCAAAATTGGTTTTCTTGGATTGACTTGCTTTTAAAGATCTGGTTTCTGTCACCAGCTTTGAGATTGTTGGATTCCTCTTCTATGAATTTGTCACTTCACGGGCTTTACGCAGATGTGTGTGTGTGTATTCTCGCTGCTCGTATAGTCTAATATAACCAGCTTTTCTCTGACCGTTTTTCTCTGATTTCCACCGAGAATCACTCCATGGCTGCGACAACAGGGCGGCTTTCCTCCCAGTGATAGGGTTAATGTTGTGTAACTGCAAGATTTCTGGAGTTTGCTCATAGTTTTGGATCTACGCTGAATATTCAACCAATCTTAGCTTCGGTTGTGTTTTCTTGCAAAAAAGTCCGATGTTTTAAATTTTATTTTCGGTCTGATGTATGACGTAGAAAGCCTTTGATAGTTTCTGATATTTAGATTGTCGTCGGGCAATCTCCGGGAGAGATTACGGATACGAAAGGTTGAAACTTGAAATGATAGTGCCTGATGTATCCAAAATGAACTTCACTGTTTATCTTTCCACCCGAATGCCTCAAAATGATATGAATTTATGCTCTGTTTTTTCCTAGATGCCGAGTTCAAGAACACGGGATTAGAAAGGTCGGGGAAACTGGCAAAGGATTTGGAGTGGTTCAAAGAGCAAGGGTACAAGATTCCCGGGCCATCTGCTCCTGGTATAACCTATGCCGAGTATTTGAAGGATTTGGCCGAGAAAGATCCTCAAGCATTCATCTGCCACTTCTATAACATCTACTTTGCTCACAGCGCGGGTGGCCGGATGATCGGGAGAAAAGTAAACCTGTCTCTCTTCACCTCTCGCTACCAAAAATCGGCTAAAAACTCGAACCCTTTTCTGAAACTTTTGCAATTTTCGCAGGTAGCGGAAAAGATCCTCGATGACAAGGAACTCGAGTTCTACAAATGGGACGGCGATCTTTCCCAACTTCTGCAGAATGTGAGGGAGAAACTGAACAGAGTCGCCGAGGTAAAACATGAAATAAGTACCCTGTAACGAAAAATCGTCGAACATTGCCTTGAAATCTGAGTTCTTCGACGGGGTTTTTGCGATGTAAAACGTGACCCGAGCCATGGTTCGTTGTTGGGCAGGGATGGACGAGAGAAGAGAAGAACCATTGCTTGGAAGAAACGGAGAAGTCGTTTAAGCATTCTGGTGAGATTCTTCGTCTGATATTGTCGTGATTCACTCGTGCAAGAAAGAAAAACTCCACGTGCAGAAATAAATCTACTGTAACTGTTGATTTTCGTGTGTATTATAAAGTTTAATTAATTAATTAATGTTTTTCATTATTGATTGATGATCTTGTTTTCAATCATCATAGTTTAAGTTTTTTTTTTTGATAATCGGTTGATCCCAAACCCAAAGGCCCAGACTAATTCCGACCTACACGCACGATCCTGCAACACACGTGGGATGTGAAACATCCGAAGATGGCAGGAGGGGAATCTCTATACTCTGAGTGTTGAAGTCACGATCTCATTTACAGGAAGGAGCTCTCAAAGGATTCCCCATTTTAAGTTGTTTTATATTATTGTGTAGATTGTTATTTTTATTTGTTTTCACAAATGATATATCCAATAGTGTGCGATGACTTGTTTTGCTCGAGAATTACGTGACCAACGTAGAAATTTAAATTCGAGAAGAGTAGGTTTAACAATTTTTTATACTTAATCTAAAATTAAATATTTTTATTAAAATCGACAAAAAAGTGTTGAATTAAGTGTCGTTTGAAGGAATCCCACTCGCAGGACATGCGCGTGAACTCCACCTCCCCGATTTCTCTGGACTATAACCTTCCCAAATCCGATGATTTAGCTGATTTCGGCGTCAGAGGCGCGTGACTCAACGCTCATCGTTATTCCTCGTATATAATTAATTTTTCCGCAGGGGAAAAAAGGCGAACGAATATTTCTTTTGCCCAATAAGTAAATATATTTTAAAATAAGCTTTTTACCCTTTAAAATTAATTTTTAAAAGCTGGGGTTTTATGATAGAATTATTCTAATATTCCATACCCTTCATGGGAATTCTTAAAGTTTCATCTTCTCTTGACTGCAACGAAAAAGGATTTACGCTTCAACTTGAGTATAGATAAATTAAAACCTCATTTGATTTGTTTTAAAATTATTACACAATTTAATTTTGCAAAGAAATGAATGAGAAACACTGTTGAATATATGAATATCCGACAATTATATCGACATGCGGTATATGTAGGGGCTAATGAGAGAGAGTAGTAGAAATTAGGAGTATACATATGCTTATATTTTTTTGTTATTAACCGAATAATCGAATTGAATCGAATAAAATATAACCGTAATCAAACTGAATCTAATATAAAAACCGAATGATTATAACTTCTCTAAATTTTGAAAAAATCGAATCCGAATCGAGTCAAATACCCCGAAAAATCCAACAATTTTCTTTGAAAAATTGAATTTTTACTAATAAAAAATCAAATCCGAACATAACCAAAACAAAACCGAATGGTTAGAATAACCGAAAAATAACCACCCCTGACAGAAATGGATGATATATATACGTGGTGTCCAAACCTTTTAGCTGAAACAGAGGATCTCATGTGGTGACCCCAATGTTAACTTAGATCCCAAAAAACCCATCAGCAATGTAAAACAAGAAAGGCACATAAAAGAAAACTTATTAATAAGAAGAGAAAGGATGATATGTAAGTAACCAGACCGCACAACCAATCCCTAATGAGAAAGAGAGTGATGATATAAAACGCTGCTCTGCGTTAACCAAAACACTAAAAAAAGGTGTTCTTTCTCAATGGCCGCATTCCATTAAATCCATCCATCAAGTCCAAGCTCTTACCTTCGTCTCTAATACCTCTCGCCAAACCCGAAGAAGACAGCACCCGTACCACTGTTGTGATCAACCGCATACTCTCCCCTCTAACCATTCCAAGTTTCAGTTCCACTCCATACGATCGTATTATTTATCAGTTATTAATCGAATAAAACATAAACGTAACCGAATAGAATCCGATATAAAAACCAAACGGTCATGACTTTTTCAAATACAAATATAAATGAAAAATATAAGTTTTCTAACAATAAAACCGAATTCGAACCGACTGAAGTTTGATGTAAAAATCGAATGATGATAAAAATTCGAACTCAGATTAGTTGAAATGTAAAATAAAATAAAGGGGAGAAGCGCCTGTAGCTCAGTGGATAGAGCGTCTGTTTCCTAAGCAGAAGGTCATAGGTTCGACCCCTATCTGGCGCGTGTTTTCCACTCTCCACTATTTTTCGATTCTCTCTCATAAATCTCCATTCAGCTCTTCTCTCATCTTTACACTCAAAAACTATATATACATCGATATTTTTTTTCCTCTTGTTCAATGTTGCACCCTAAAAAAAAAACCAGAGAGATAGAAACAGAGATCGAATTTCTTGTTGATAGCCATTGACAAGATCATTCAGTCTGAAACCCGAGAGAGAGAGAGAGATCAAGCTTTTAACAGAAACTGTATACAGAAAACTACAACAACAGACACCCGAGGAAACACGGCCAAATCCGCTTTCTTGAAGCCTCTATTCGTCGAATGTGCTCAAGAAACCTCCGAGGAAGCCGGCTCCATTGCAGCTCCCGCACAATATCTCCCTTTTACCCCTGTCAAAACAAGTACTCTTACACATTCAACTCATGATATCAAACTCTGAGCAAGAAGGCGTACAATTTCATACCGAGTTTCCTTGACATGATCGACAAAAAGGGTATCCATTTCAGCAAACAAGAGCATGGAAAACACGTTTCAGTAGCTCAAGAAGACGAACCTGCAAAGCCAACATATCCCTCCGGCTTTGAACTGCCCATTGAAGTGATCGACGGAATTCACACCACTCCCTTTACATTGAGTACAAGCCACCGCACCTATATCCATCAGATACAAGAATCATATAAGCAAGCCTTCGAGCTAATTATAGGGCCAAAGGTCACAAAACCCGTATGATCAATTTCGTTGATTGCTAAGAAAATGCAATCGCTCCGAAGGAAGAGCTCTTGGACACATCCAAAGGGTAACTGAATTTAGCACTGGAGTGGGACAAACTGTCATGAGTTGTAATGGTTTTGCTCTTCTTACCGTTACCCTCACAATCTGCGCAGACGATGCTGTTTATCTTGGTGCTTTGGTTACTATTTGCTGCCTGTTAAAACCGATATAAAAACGAAATCGTGATCGATATTTTCATGGTTTAAAGCCATGAACTTTGAGATGTGACCAAGAATCCGAACCACCAAGACACAAACACATACTCCGGAACATCATAGATTACTAGCAAATCAGTCCATGTAATAAACCCTTGGCAACATAAGAACATTTCTCCTATCAAGCTCCAATTTTTCAAAGGTGATTCCACAAGAAAACAAGGTCTTGCTAAATCCACAAGTTCTAAAACAACAACAAACAACACTGGAAAATCGAAATGAAGGAATGGAAATTTTCTAACCTTAGCTACAAAAGATTGGGTTTTCGAAGCTCTCGAGCTCTGCAACACTTCTCTGACGAAAACAACCTTCCGGGCCAACGATTTGTCGATTACTATTCCTACGAAAGACAAAACCGAGTTACAATTCAGTGACGGAAATTTGAAAAAGGAGCCCAATTTTATGCAAAGCAGTGGAGATTTCGAAAAGGGTACAACGGAAAAAGTTTCATACTTCCTGGTTTTGAGGGAGATTGGAAGGAGAAAGTGGGAGAGAAGCATAGAGAGTGCGCCATTTCTTCTTTTTCTTCTTCTTCTAACTCTTCGGTCTGTGTTCTTGAACCTTTATTACCAAACAGGTTTTGAACTCTGAAACTGATTGCGATTTGTGTGTTCGTGTTATAGAATCTCACCCACTGGAGCAGATAAGGTGCTTCTGCAAGGAGAGGGCAAATGGGTTTTTGTCATTACCGAAATACCCTTTTCTGTGATAAAATAAAAGTTTTGGGGTTTAATCGCTAAATGGACTTTAAACGGTTAAGGTTCGGGTTCGAAAAGGGAATTGATCGGTTCGGTTCTTTCGATTTTACAAAAATAGGTATCAATCGGTTTTTATATTGTATTCGGTTTGATTCGGTTTCGGTATCGGTTTGATTCGGTTCCGGATTTTATTAAAAAAATGATAGATTTCTTTTAAAAATATTCGGTTTTTCGAGATTTTTAAAGTTCGGTTGGGTTCCGAAAAAATTCAGTTCTCTAAAAATGGTACCGTTCGAGAATTTAGAACGATTTCGGATCGAAAAAATACCGTTTTTTCAGTTCAGTTCGATCCGGTTCCGAAGAACCGAACCGAAACGCCCAGGTTCACAGAGTTCAAGCGAAAGACACCAGATTTGGAAGGCAGTCACTCACCAATCAGAGATTGACACGTGTTGTGGTTTTCTTTGCTCACATTTATACACTCTT
>NW_010964923.1:2523252-2539411 GCF_000463585.1 Tarenaya hassleriana
CACTCTTTCAGTAAATATTTTTTTATTGGTAAAGGTTTGTTCTTTCAGTAAATATTATTATGATTATGTTTTGTTTAAAAGTATTAATAAGTAAAAGTGACTAAATATGAAAAATGCTATTTTACAAAAAACGATACTAAATTATGCAATTTCAATAATTTCTATTTAGTTTAGGTTGTCATAACTAAGCCAAAGAACCTTAGCTAAATATCATTAATTATCTGACGTTTGCTAAATACCCGAACTTTCGACTTATTACCGTACGAAACGGAGACAGGTGCGGTGGAGTTTGACATCTGCCTCCAAAATTAGGGCGCCAACCATTTTAATTTTGGTACAAAACACGATCTCAATTAATCAATTATATTTTTTGCTTATCGGCACGCTGATCTTGATAAGAAATATTTGATTTTGATTTTAATTTTCATTTTTAAAATATTTTTTTATTTACATTGTTGAAAGGGGAAAAAAAAAAAGTGGGTAAAGTTCCATCATGCTTCCATGGAAAGTTGATATTCTTCTCACATTTAAGTTGCAATAAATCACTTTCCATAACGTTTATTTTCCCCCATCTGTTCATATTCTCATCTTACCCTAATCTCATTCTATTAAACTTTTAAAAATAAAATAAAGAAAATTAAATCCAGCCTCTGGACGAACACAAGATCAACATGACGGTTCCGTTGCACAAAAACAGCGGCCGCAAGAATCGTCTTCAAGAATTTCTTGCGTTCTTCGTTCTCTTCATCGGATCTTCACATTTTTCCTCGGCAGAATTCTATTTGGACGTTCTTGATTTTGGAGCAGTTGGTGATGGACACACAAATGATACACAAGTGATGCAATTTATTTCTTCACCATATATATAGTTTTTTTTTTCTCAATGTTTTCGCTTTTGTTGATTTGATTATCATTCATGTTTTGATCATTTTCGTGTTCTTGTTTCGAAATTGAAGCTTCTAATAGTTTTTTTTTTAATTACAAAATTTGTATAACTTTTCATATTAAAGCTGACTGGTTTTTGGTTCATCATTGTACGGTCTGAAGGCGTTTCTTGATGCATGGGATGAAGCATGTGGCTCGTTAGGGAATCCGATTATGGTGATCCCTAAATACATGACGTTTCTTGTTCACCCTCTAGTCTTCAGTGGTCCATGTCGGTCCACAAGCATCACAGTTGCGGTAAATAGAACCTATAGAAAAAAAATTTGATTCTTAACCTTTGCTTTATTTTTATTTTTTTATAGAATTTGAGCGTATATTTCAGGAACAAAAAAAAGATGTATATATACAAGCAGTTTGCAAAATATATTCAGACATCCAAATTTCGAGAGTTTAATCGGTGAAATGGAAACGTTTAACATCTATCTCACCCTGTGTTCGAACTTCAAGTTAACTGAGGAGGAACATTCACATGGGTTTGTCTGTTTTTGGGGTTAGTTTGGACTTCGGTTTAGGATACCCAATTAGAAAAAAATATATATATACTCAGGCTAGAAATTCTAACATCTTTTAGAAAATCAAAATCCAAATCTCATGGAACTGTATAGAGGAATACAACGTCAATAACAACCTTTGTTCTCCGATTGTGTAAGAGATGAAACGAACCAATTGTAACATGTTCATGAAAATATATCGGAAGGTGCATTTCGTTAACCCTTTTCTTTAATAAAATAGTTTGTTAGTATATATATGTAAAACATCCTTGAATTTTTTATAAAAATTGTAGGGAATCGTTCTTGTTCTTATTATTGACAATCAAAGAGTTTAGATACACAACATAATTTCCTTTAGTAGAACTCTTAAATCTATTAGGGAATTTATGTAAACTCTCCGTGATTCATTCAAACGAAAATGCGAACAAGGTACATAATGATTACTATGGGTTGTTTGTGAATTTATGGTAGGTAATAGGAACGGTTATTGCGCCGGATTCTCCTGCTGCGTGGAAGGGAAAGGATCCCGGGAAATGGCTTGAGTTCATCGATGTTAGCGGTCTGACAGTCGCTGGTTTGGGGTTCGGAGCTCTCAACGGCCGTGGATTGGCATGGTGGAATCAATCTTGCAGAGATCATCCGAGATTGGTAATTTTCCGGAGACAAATCTTCATTTCTAACTCAATTCTACCGTCACATCGCATATCCGATTCTTTAACATAGTATGTTCATTCTATTTGCAAACCCTTTCTGCGTCGTGTGAGTCTAACTTCGTTTTCTTTTCAGCAAGGATGCACTTCTGTTGCGCCAACAGTTGAGTAATTCTACCAAAATAAACACAAAAGAGTTTTGGCTGATCAAAAGCCTAGAACCATACAAAGAATATTTAACCTAATTTGGAAAAATGGTTGGTATTTTTTCGCAGGCGTTAACATTTTCGGGGTGCAATTCGAGCAGTCTCAACGATATTGTATCGTTAAACAGTTCGCAGACACATTTCCTCATCATAAACAGTAAGGCGATAACGGTAAGTAATGTGATGATGCAGGCCCCCGAGCTCAGCCCTAACACGGATGGCATCCACATTCACTCCTCTCATGACGTTTTCATCACCAATTCCGTATTTTCTACGGGTTTGTATATAAGTTTTCTCGGTATATTTTTAAGATTGAATAGTTGAAAAAGCTGTAATTTGTAAATCGGGTGAGTTTTTCACGAGTTTTTGTAGGTGATGATTGCATATCGATTGGAGACTATACGTCTAATGTCGTTATTACTAACGTTATATGCGGCCCTGGCCATGGTATAAGGTATATCATACATTTTTCTGTGGCTTTTCGATATCGTTAAAACCACGTAACATATATTATTTCGAACCACGCTTAAAATCCGAGATCATATGCCGGTTCTTAATTTTGTTTTTTGTGGAGTGAAACAGTATTGGCAGTTTAGGGAGAGGAGGAAACTCTGTGCAAGTAGAGAATATTCATGTGAGCAGATCATATCTTAAGGGTACTACCAATGGATTAAGGATCAAGACTTGGCAGGTCTTGGTTTTTCCATTTTTATTTTTATTTTCGATATTAATTTCATTTCTCTTTTCTCTCTCTCTTTTGAAGTACATTTCTTGCATGGATTCACAGTGAACATGCATTTAATACACTAAGGGTCGGTCATTTTTCATGCTTTGTCGATGATATTGATACCTCGAGCTTCTGTTTATGTAAATGAAGGTCGGAAGAGGATATGTTCGAAACGTTCTGTTCCAAGACATCACGTTTGATTCCGTCCAAAACCCGATAATCATCGATCAAAACTACTGCTCCGAGAAAGGTTTGTGCAAAGAAATGGTAAGTATCTATACTTGATAACCGATATTATATCGGGTTTTTCAGATACCCGACTCCATATCCAATTCCAAAAACCTAAATTGTGCCACTGGTTCCGAAACCCTAATGGATTTTCTTTTCCTCTGTGGTGTAGCCGACCGGAGTTCACATAACCAATGTGACATACACAAAAATGGTGGGATCGTCGAGCACAGCCGTCGCCATAAACTTTGACTGCGACCGCTCGGTTCCGTGCACGGGATTAAACCTTCGGTATATTTACCTTTGGCCCGTGCCGACAGACCTCGATGGAACATCCAAGATCACACCTGCTGTGACCACGAGCTGCGCCAATGCTCATGGCTATGCCGTTCAAGTCGACCCTCCTGTTTCTTGCCTCCAGTCCTGATGTTAAAGACTTTACCTTTCCAGGAAGATTCTTTAGGGTTCAGTCCCGATTTTGTACATCCCGGGTGCACGGTTTCACCTCACGCCTCGATTATAATGACCTTTTGCACCTCTGTGTGCCTCGTATGATGTTTTTGCATTTGATAAAAAACTATTTGCTTAAAAAAACTTCGTTTTACTCTGGGAAGAGATCCTACCCAACTTGTAAAATAAATATCATGGAATTGGACACACATGATGCGAGCAACAAGAAAACACGATAAATTCGCGAGTTGTGATTCTAACCTATATGTTCGCTCGAGAGCTTGTTATGAACATTTCTGGACCGCCGTTTCTTTAACAGTAGTCGCCAGTCTGTGGAACACCTTGAGGTTGTGTCCTACTTTTTCCTGCCAAAGGGATGTGACAGATCAGAATCATCGGATGGCAAGAGATCATTATGCCATAATATTAGGATATCGATTTTTTACCTCGTTCAGTAATGCGAGTCTTTCTAACGTAGGTGTCAGTTTGCCACACAAAAGCGACATTTCTTGCTGCGGATGAGATTTTGAACCATTAGTGATGGCCTTCTGTGATCCACCGTCACTTGGAAGAACAGACCTGCAAAGTGCATTGTTTAAGCAGAAATCCATAAGAGCAATCGCTAGGTACAACATATTCAAACAAATTAATTTTGCCAAAGTTCAGAATGCAGCACGGTTCGATTCCTAATATATGTTGATTGTTCCATTGGATTTTTATTTAACATCTTGATTTACAACCGTACAAAAGATTAACGTAGAACAAAGTATAAATGGCAACTAAATTAATGATTTTGCATGGAGATTTATCGATGGAATTTTCTAAAACTTTAACGTCAATTGATGAAAACTGATTTTCGGTATGTACCTATCTTGAAGATGTATCAAAATGATGTTCATCACATGTTCGGCTAGTTGCAGAAGCAAAGCAATTAGCTGGTCTCTGTTACCCACAATTTGGCACATTTCCACCATTGCAATGTATCTCCTGAAAAAGGTTTATAGTAATAAACCATGACAAGTAAAATATCATTTGATAGGCAACATTTGGTAAAATAGACATAGTATCAGCAACCATGTCCACGCGAAGCAATTGCTCTGTCATATATCCACAGGCTACAAAAGAGAGAGAATAAAATTAACTAACCTCTTCTGTATATTGTCGGATGATGAAACATATTCTTGTCGATCACACATTTTGATGACCTCATCAACTTCTTGTCTAGAGAGCTCGTTTATGTCTCTAATCTGCAAACCAGAAATAAAATATCCTGAATGGGCCATGAAAAGAGGAAACAGAATAGTATGAAATGTTTTTGTCACCTTGTGAAGGAGCAAGAACTTTTTCTCCGCTGCTCTCTCAAGGGAATCGGTCACATAAGAAATAAGAGATGCGAGTAGCATTAGAGTAGGTGGCCGTAGTCCAGTAAAATTGCCAAAAGCTTCATCTGAAATCTGTAGAGGAAACAGATTTAGTGAAATGCCAAAACAAATACAAACAACACAAAAGAAATACAGGGCTGAATTAGTACCTGCAGTCTCAATGATTTCTTTGTCACCAGGAAATATAAATAAGAAGTCAAGCTAAAGCACAACTGAGATAACTTGAGCTCCAGCTTCGTCTGTCCAGAAAAGAGGAATAGAAATATAAATTCAAAGACTATAAGAAATCGAGCACAGGATTAAAAGCAATGACTTGTGGTATGCTAGAATATTCCTGCCATGTACCTCAACGCCTTTTCCTGTCCGTGAAGAGACAGATTTATCAGCCCAGCTGGTGAATAGCATGATCATCATGCCAAAGAGCCCTTGAATAAACCCGTGTCCATCATTCTCTTCATAAGGCCAAACCTAGAGTACAAGCAAAAACAAATTTTAGAAACAATCAACCAAATACCGATGGAAATTCAAGGAGCCTCCTCCGAAAAACCAATTAAGAAAAGAGAAACACGGGTCCCTAAATAACAAAAAGAATTCTTTGGTCTAGTTTCAGATTCCTGTGTTTTTTGAACTTTCTAAAACAGAAACATTAATCTGAAAGCCCTTACCTTGCTCAGTATTCCAACTGCAAGGTTTATTTGCTCCATCAATAAATCATCAGCTTGGAAAATGTCTTCCCGAAGAAGTTGGTCAAAAAGAAATTGATGTCCCTTGATAAACTCCATGACTTCCCTAACAATTTTATTCTTCACCTATAAAATGTCCAGATGAAATGAGGATATGGAGAGGAAAAAAGTTTTACTACAAACTAGTAAAACAAATATGCGGAAAACACTGACAAGGACACCATATTATGGGAGACCCATATTCAAAGAGAAAAGAAACCCAAAACAGATGACAGGCATTCATGTTTTAGAAAAAATAATTTGCAGCTGATGAAGGGAAGATCTAGAAAAAAAAGTTAGAATCTGAAGGAATGACCTAGAATAATTCAGTAGTAAAATTGACTAGAGATGTTGTAAAGGTTTCAAATAAGCATATTTCCTCTTTTTAGTAAAGACAAATAAAAACACATCGGCAGGTTCAAGACTTCACTGGTATAGCAAAATTTAAATCATATGACTTCTAGTTTTCTGCCAGATTTCTCCAGGACATTTCTTTTAATGGGAAACCAAAATGTCAACAGAGGCATTTAAACTGTTGAAGGTTAACAATTCTTATGCTGTTTCTCAAACAAGAAGAGAGGATGATGTCAAAAGTAAGCCTCAAGAAACCAGTAACTCGAGCCAAGCTATCAACGAGTTGGTTAGGAGCTATTCCAGTGTATTTCAAAATTTTCAATGCATAAAATAATTCATAAAATCATCTGGACATAAGAAAAGGGAGCTGACCTCAAAGAACTCAGAAGTATCCACCAATGACGTTAGAGAAAACACCAATCTCAAGACAGCGGTGGTTAATGTTCGCTGCTTTTGCACATCATATGCTATGTCCTTCTGAAGTTTTATATCAGCTGCTCTCATATTTCCCTGGAAGGTTTTTTTTTTCCTCAAAAACATAGAAAAAATTGAGAACACAAGAAGAACTAACAAATCTTGAGATAGCATCTTACCTTAAAACTAATAGCTTTGCATGAAGCAATATGTTCCAGAGCACCCATGGAAAAGAGGACCTGAGCTCCAGACTTCCCATACTTGTGGCTAAGTCTCAGTAGTAACGCAAGTTCTGCTTCTAAGGTACATGCTCGTTGTAGTGACAAAAGTGAATGCATGCCATCCTGCGTAAACAAATAGCAATAATCATGCTACTAAAACAAGTGCACAGATGCACAGATCTGTGATAACATATATTCACAAAAGATCATGTATCATAAACAGGTAAACTAGCAACATTTTGTACACCCATGGTTATATCAGACAGGTACTCAAATACTTGAATTTGTAGCATGAAATGCCAATGACCTTCCTACCATAAATGTTATTGCATATAAATCAGAAAGTCCAGCCAACTGTTACTTGGCTGCAATATGACCCACTTTTAAGAAGACTGGATATGTCCACAAATTATTCTGAAGGATTCAGGAATGAGGAATCTTATTACATAATTATATAAACATTTACATGAGCTCATAGTTTTGTATCTCCACTCCTAGCTACTAGGTGGACATCATTTACTTAAATGCAAAAGTTGAAGATGAGGGTTTATCCTATCAACTGAAACCTTTGATGCTGGTATGTGAAGAAAATTAGTTCTCTATAACACTTTAATTAAACCTGAATCCTTAAATGGCTAATTTACCCCCCTCACTACTAACTTCAAAGGAAAATACAACTCCACAGACAACAATCAACACTCCGCAGCGAATAGAAAATGCTACCTGGCAGGAGATATTACTGATGCTGCCAAAGCACGATCGTATAAAACCTCTGCTTTGAAGTTGACTAAGGAAATATCTCTCATGATCAATACAAACAAGAGCTTCCAGAACGTAGAGTGATATAGTCTTTCCAGGTTCACTGCCTTGACTTGCATCCTTGATCACCTAGAATTTGGAATTTAAACATGAAATACTGCAAAGGATTGTGGTTCACATGGATACAAAAGCAACAACTACCAGATCCAAGATGGCTTGAGCCTCTTTCCTTATGATAGCAAAGTTGGCATGAGCCAGGTCAGCCTGCTCTTTGTCAATCTGAAACAACAGTGGAAAAGTCAAAACTGATACATGGTTACGAACGAAGAAACTGATACATCAGTAACACATGCCTTCTGGATATCCAAATCTTCACCATCTTGTTCATCGAGCAACATGAATTGTAGAACTGATGTTGGCACATCTAGAGCAAGCATATGCTGACAGTACTGGAAGTAGCTCAAGAGTAATGCGTATTGGCTGGTGTAAAAATATAAATGTGTCAGGAATACACTAAAATTAGTTAAGCTACCCAATTGGGCAAACAGAATAAACCATTGCGAAGGATAAGAAAGCACAAAGCAAGTGATGAAACTTAAATCTTACCGCCTTCTCAAAGCTTCCGATGATTCATGTCTTAGAATTGCCATGATAAGTTTAAACAGAATTGAGTGACAAGCACCAGTCGATAATTGTTTAACCATCATAACATCTAGACATGTCACACTGTCTGAATTCAAGGCACCGTGATATAGATATCTTTCATCGCGAAGTTTGGCCATGCAGGTAAGTGCAACCTAGCAACATTTACAATTATTTTATGCATACCCCATTTAAGGATAAAAAACTACCAAAAAAAGAGATAGGACCAAGTTCTGCAGGGAAAAGTAAACCGAAAACAAAAAACAGAGATAGTACCTGAGTAAGTACAAATGCCATTTTCAATGAACAATCTGGAGAAGCCGAGGCACTAAGGGAGCCATCAAGAATCCTGTCAAATGACCAAAGCAGAGGAAGTCATGCACTGTTCGAGTGAGTTTTGGTTGCAAGAACAAAAAAAGCACGAAATGGAGGATACACACTGATACAAAATTTCAGATCGATTTTCCAGAGAAGATAGTCTTCTGCAAACAGACACCTACAACAAAGGTATAAAAACATAACAAAGAGATTGAGTACTTGATTTCTCGAAACTGTAAAAGAGAAAAGAGCAGCATTTTCTTTTATTCTGTGATATTTAGGTGATCTAATAACTTCATAGCATTAGAAAACCATAAAAAGGAACCAAAAAAAAACCTCAACAATCTGTGACCAGCCAGCCAACATATGAAGTTGGCCAGCCTGCTCCTCAAGGTTTTTGTTATACTTCCACCCCCATCTCAAGAGCTGTTGGACTGTCTCTCTAACATCATTAAGCTCAGCTTCATTGGGAAAATTATCCAATTGGGGAAATCCAGAATGGAATTTCTGAAATGCAGAAGCAGAATCAGCACGAGTATTTTAGCATCTAATTTGTGAGGACAAAACTTTATAACATCCTTAAACTACAGGTAATAGCAATTATCACAAGGACCAACCTGCCAAAGTTTGTTGCTGAAGGAAGCTAGATCAATCAAGCGATCACCACGCTCAGAATAATAATGGATACCATCCCTGCCGGAGGTACCACGGCTCCCAAGTATATCCTCTACCTACAAGGCATGTGTCATATTTGAGGCACTAGAATCAATGCAGATATATGGTTTTATACGTGAATCCTACCAGTATGTGATACTTTGGATTTGGCACAATTTGTGGAATCCTCATGGAGGTGTCAGGAGACCTAAATTGAAGAATTTCGAGCAATGCTAAGACCTGAATTCAATCCAAAAAGACAAGTCAAGTTAAGACAGCAGCAACTCTACAAAAAAATCTAAGTAGGGAAGAAAGAATAACACAAATGTGATATTGAGAAGTCAGTGTTAGAAAATTTTGCTGCACAAAAATGAAGGCATCATATACT
Organism: Tarenaya hassleriana; assembly: GCF_000463585.1. Lineage (NCBI taxonomy): Eukaryota > Viridiplantae > Streptophyta > Magnoliopsida > Brassicales > Cleomaceae > Tarenaya > Tarenaya hassleriana. The sequence goes on from NW_010964923.1 coordinate 2,532,804, forward strand.
CCCATACAGAGAAAAATAATGAATCGCATGCACACAAACTAACATATCAGCCAGAAATGCCATGGACCACCTCACAAGACAAAAAAGAAGGCATCATATATTCCCATAGAGAGAAAAATTATGAATCACATGCACACAAACTACCATATCAGTCAGACATGCCATGGACCACCTCACAATACTAAATATACTACTCGATTTAGAATGAGTCAGGACACACCATGGGAGCTAAACCCCATATCAAGATGAATGCTACTGAAAACATGTCAAAAAAATAAGCATACATAGTTCTAATAAAACGGCTAGGGAAAAAAGATGCCTTACAGTACAGCATCATAGCTTTGCAGCTAAAGAAAAGAAGTAGAAACATCATATGACTTATCCTCACCTTACTTTTAGAGATGGAACTAGTTCCAGCATAATCAACACCATCCTGAAGAGCGTAGTTACTGGAAGTAACAAGTTCATTTCCCCTTTCAGCGACCTCCCCCCCAAAAAGATGAGCAAGGATGCTCTGGCATGCCTCTTGATGAGCCGAACTACTCCCAGACCCAACGTGCAACGTAACAGCTAAAAGCTTTAACAGCCATGCCCTCTGCAAAAGGTTAAAGTGTGAGAAATCAGCACAACCATATCAATAACAAAGAACCATGCAATAACTTCTGCGGTGTAATAAATCATTGATTATTCGTTGACAAATAGCAGCAAGCTCTTACACTTGGGCTAAGAAGAGTCAGAAAAAACGAAGCTAAGGTAATAATACAATTAGAGATCTACTGAATGGACAAATTTAGGCAGTAAAATGTTTAATACTCAAGGAAGGAAAACACAAATATGAATGTATACAGTGTTTTGACTACCAAGCAGTACAAACAGCACAATACAAACGACAGTCATACAACACGGGCCACTGACATTGTTGACTGTGTTACAACAGAAGAAATAGTGCATAAAGATGTGTCATCATTTGTAATTTATGATTACACAACTAGAACACTTGAATCTATTCCAAAAACAAAAAGAAAGGCGCAATCACACACAGCTTGGAAAAGACACATTTTAAAGGAGCCCACTCTCATTCATAAGGTGGATAAAAGAAGGGTGCATTAGGAAAAACCCTAAACCCTAAACAAACTGTATGATGTACGATGACAGATAGTTTAACTGGTAAAGCCACAACAATGAAATTAATTGATTATGAACTCCTTGGCTCGACATCAAGTCATATAGGATATTCACACCTGATGAAGAGAACTGATACGAAGCGCCTGGTTGCCACTTCTCTTAGGAAGTGTAGCAACACCAATGGTATCAAGATGCTGCCACAAAAAACATACAAGAAAATAAATAACCACAAATTATAAAAAAACCACTTAAGATCTTGTACGTGATAGGGCATTAGGTATATAGAAAGAACAGCATTCTATTAACTTCAAGTTAGAAAAGAAAAACCTAGTTATACCTGAATGAAGAACTGATATTTTTTGCTACTTAGGAGATCCATAGTTGGTCCGCTGGTTAATGGATCCAAACTCAACTCGTAAAAGAGCTGTGAGAACAAATGTTATGGTACAAAATGCAGCTAGTCAATTATTTTTTTTATTTTTCTTTGAAAGACACTGATGCTTATTGGACTGTATCAGAATGTCTCACCTGAAAACCAAACTCAAAGAGTAAAAAATTTATGTCCGGGTTTGGAAGCTTCTCCAACATTTCAAGAATGACCTTCAGACAACTGCAAATTGCATAACAGAAAATAGCTGATGGTCTAGGAATCATAAATAATGCTCTAAATCCAAATAACAATTAAGACCTGTAGTGAAATTTAGGCTGCAATACTGTCCCTTCCACAGGTGAGTCCGTATCAAACTTAAGAAGCAAATGTGTGACATTTGGAGCTGGCCGGTTAATATTATCAATAAGAAGCTGCAAAGATAAATATCATATATCAACCAAGAATGTATTGGAACTGTACAGGTTAATCAGTTCCTGCCCAAGATAACGACCAAGTAATGGGCACATAAAAAGACAGCCTTTTAACTGAACCAAAAATTAGTGTGAACAACTAACCTGCATAATAAGAACTCCAGGATCATCACGACTGTTCTCAATAATTTCACCCTCTTCCAATCGTAACTCAAGACAGGCAGCATAATCCTCCACCAAGGGGTTAGAAGCATTAAATTTTATCAACAACGGTACAAGCCCAGCCATGCGAGAGCTGCCACCAAAAGTATGTTAAATCAAAATCAACAAACTCAATCCCTATATACAAGGGCAGAATTATCTATACACCAAAGGGTTTGTAGCAGCAAGGATGCTATATACTGGCTGCTACTTGCAACAAGAAATTTTTTGGCATAGACTAAAAAAAAGAGAAAAATTGTAGCCCGACAAAGATAATGTTAGCACCTTAAAACACTCATGATTTTAATCGAGGATTGCTGTATCTGTGGCAGAGAATCATATCTGACATACTCCAACAACGCAACAATTTGGGAATGATCTTGCGAGAGTATAATATCCAAGGGCTGCACCGAAAACAACGGTAATTTTAAATATCCACCATGAGCCTCAATAATGCGAAATAAAAAGCAGAAAAGTGTTGTTTGTGTGCTTACTTTTTTTTAGCTATAACCAATAGGGCCCTAATCCCACACACCTTCGGATGTCTACTTAAATATCATGTGTCCAGTTTCAAATTTTTAAAAACTCTATTGAATAGTTAAGTCAAATAAATCTGAGTTCAGTCTCAATTGGGAAAAAAAGAATATAGTAACCAATAAATAGAAGTAGTTGAATCCGAGATAAATGGTGCACATACACATTCCAATAACCTCTTGCTGAAAGTAAATAAGATCTCGACCAAATAGTACAATTGGAGAAATCTAACTTCACTCCGTATTAGGAACAAGATGATTATATTAATTATGAACATAGAGTTATAGTAGAAGAAAATAATAGTAACTGTAAGGTCATAATCTTACTTTGTATCCCTTTAAGAAAGGACTACGAAAGATGGAAAAAATATAATAAATGCAGTAGAACAAATTAGCTATATCTGAAGACAATGATACGAACTTCAGTACAAATACTAGCAAGCTCCAACTGCATGTTTGGAAAACCTAAGAATTTTAAATATATCTCCAGCTCTACATGTTTGTCGCAATACGTTGGGTAAGAAATAAAGCTTCAAGGCTTTAAAATAACTTAGTACCTGGTATAATGGACGCCAAAAATCTGAAACAAACATATCCTTCTCAAAGATGAGCAGTAAGATTTCCAAAGAAAGCTGTACAGCCTTTTCTAATATCTTCCCATAAGTTTTACTCATCCGTTCACTGATGATGGAATTGACACCAAGCTGAAGGATACCAATAAGGTTTCGATAGACAGTTTTACCACTCATGAAATCCTGCCACAGAAAAGGAAGAGGTCAAACTATGTTACATTCTTATTTAAGAAGGGAATTATAAGTTCCCCATCAAACCAAACAATAAACAAAGAAATACATGAAATGATTACTTTTAGTAATTCTATGACAGGTAGCTGCGCTTGCAGTGAAGATGTTTCAACTGAAAACTGTGATTGATCAACAAAACTGTCAAGATCCTCCTCTTGAATGTCATACATGCTTAAAATCCTGAAGTCAATAAGTGAAAATCTTAACATTACTTCAACAAATCGGAAAACTGACAGAAATTAAGACAAGTAAATAAAAGATAATTTAAGAGCATTGATATAAAGAAGTGTAAAGACGTAGTAATATGATTTTTGGTTCAGGGCCGATTCCCGAAACGGAATTCATATTGAGGGATGCACTAGCAATCCTAGGAAATTCTTTAAAAAAAATAGAGCTTACATGTGAAAATGTTGAAGACTTGCCACGACCAATTGCCATTTGTCGCTAGGATCTGAATATGCCCTCTGAGGGAATGGTGCAAATACATGATCATATATGAATCTAAAGATGCCAATAAATCTACAAAACAAAAGGCACACAAGTTAGAGAAAGTAAACAGAGGGATTAAGATTCATGCAGAAACTTAACAACCGAAGGCTAGTACCTACGCCCTCGATCAGCTAGATCTTTTTCTCCAGCAATAAGAGCATTGATCAGATTAAGGAAAGATATAGTGGACGGATATTGTTCTCTCCGTGCTTCTATTTCATTTATCTCGAATTGCATGTCATAAACCTGCACATAAAGTGACCAGTGATCACTTAGCATCAGGCTTCTTCCAAAACAAACAGAACACTCCCTTTTGACCTTAGAACAATAATTAGAAAAATTATTCTTGAAATGACCAAAAAAGCTATGAGTCAAGAAGAAACCATACACGAATATTCAAGAAAAATCAAAGTCGAACTTAAGAATCTTTTTCAGTGAATAGGCATATAAAATCTTTATTTATGACACAGTCAGACACCAATATTACAAAAGAAAGCAACATTTCAGCTTGCAAAGAGTCTGTACTATCTATTAAGTACTAACACCAGAATGCATGGTTGAGAAAGGGTTAAAAATACTTATAATCTTACTCCATATTTTATGCTGAATCAATCAATTTAAAATGGAAATGTATAACAACGAAACTGTTTTACTGAAGACTTGCCAATACAAGCATATATCTATTGAATACTATTCGAGTTAATTATAATAAAATATAAAAACCAACATATTTGATTATATTACATGGAAAAAAATTAAATATAAGTCTGATCAGCATGACTAATTAGTAAAAGCTACTTAGGATTAACAAAATATAACTCTTAGTTATAATAGTTATCTCATGACATCTTGATGCTAACCTGAGCAGCCATGGGCTGCGCAGCGTTTCCAGCCGGGGTTCCAACAACTACTGGCAGATCATATTGCTCCAGGTAGGTCCAAATAGAGTCCCTCAACTCAGGGAACACATGAACAAAGGCAGCAATGGTATTCCTCAAAGAACCCTGCAGAACAATGTAATTACCATTTATATAAGCTTAGTAAAAACCAGATCTTTACCACAGTTACCAAGGCAAAGCGAAGATTCTTCGGCATGTCACTGACCTTCAGATATGGAGGCACATTCTCATAACCAAGGAGCTTAAACAACGGTTCAATGTCAGGGAACCAATTTTTCCTCTCGATGGGGCTCCCATTTTTAATGACCTGCAGTAACATGAGAAAAGACCCATTCACCACTTCTTCAAAATTTACTTTCATCAAGAAAACCAAAAACATGAAATAGTTGACCAACATGAGTAAAGATCAACCTGCAAAACAGGAATGTCAGAGATAAAGCAAAATCTTTTACACAGCTCAAAAATACTTGAACCATGACAGGAGAATCTTTACGGTTCAAACCTCACTTTAGCAGACATCATGCAGATATTTAGATTATTAAAGGCGTGTTAGTATTCTTTATATTGCATGCAACTATAAGATTTTAATTGACTATATAAAAGCAGGTATTAGTCCAGTACATGACAACATACCATGAGAGCATAAACACATGGAACAACTTACTATAGTTCACAGTAAGAAGAGAATAATTTATGTGCAAGGATAAAAGATGGTGATGTTTACAGTTAAAGAGACCAACTGCAGAATGCAATAGAATAGGAGTTCAAGTGAGAAAAAAAAACACAATGCATATACAATTCACGAAAACTACAAAAAGAGGGACACTATAGAGCCAGAGAAACGACACCTACTAAAACTCATGTCCACGTCACATACATTGTTCAATATCAGTCTATCCACAGATCAAAACTAAAATTCACATGCCTTGGCTTCAGTTTTAGAGGTACCAAAAGTTAAGAAACTAGAAACAAATCGTATCTAGTGAAAGTTCCTAAGCATACCAGCTGAAGTCTCTTAGAGAAAAAGCATCACGTAAACGTAAAACAATAGAAAATGCGGACTGAAAGTTGAAAGAGCAAATTTTTTAAACAAGTTATTATGACCTTCTGGAGTACGTTCACATACGCAACAAGTGCTCTTGCATCGCCTTCCTGAAACTCAGGCATCATGGCTCCAGTAGTTTGAAGAGACTGCTTGAACTTCTCATCATAAATTCTAATGCAATCAAACAAAGTGCTCCATCCTATACTGCGGAATGCTCTACCCTGGAGTAACTCGTAAACCTTAGAAGCGCCTTCCTGAGTGGAGGCCTGAAAGGGAATGAAGATGTTGTCAAAAGAACTCGATGAACACTCAAATAAATGTGCTCCCTCCAATGCAATTACTTGAGGACTTTCCATACCAAGGTACTCAGCATTTCCAAGAAGGCCACAAGAGTTTGAAAATTAGTATGGTCCTCTCCGGCAAAACTCACAAATGTCCACAAGACATCATTTCCAGCGAGTAACTCAGGCTCTTTCTGTAAATGATCATATAAATCATAAAAGATACGACAGTAGAAATATGGAATGACAAATGAAAGCCGACTGAGTGAGATTCTAATGATATAAAATTTTCTGCACAGGATGTACGTTTATGCATATTGACAAACAATGTTAGCTATGACAAAACTAATTCTAAATAAATTGGTTCCAGATAGCAAGTAAATTTCAGATGTCAAAGATCTGTTTAAGAAACAAAGGGGGGGGGGGGGGGG
>NW_010964923.1:2539578-2542189 GCF_000463585.1 Tarenaya hassleriana
TTTAAGAAAAAAAGGGGGGGGGGGGGAGTTCAATCCATTAACAATTCTCAACCTGATAAATTTTGCTGACAAATTCCATGAGAGAAATGAAGGGCAATGGCCTGTCAACAGCCTGTTCAGTCTGCATATTGCTGTCAAGCAATCCACGAGTTCTGTAAGAATTAAGAACACCCATAGCCAAGTCCTTTGCTTCCTTAACCTGTAAAATAAGGATAGGACAAGGCTTCTTGAGGCATAAAAAAATTAAAAACATGGATGTATCACTTAAACATTACAAGGCACCTCGGCTCATGAATAAACTTTCCAGACAGTTCTATCAAACATCAGAAGCTAGTTCATATTGTTTGTAAAACCAAAAGGTTTATGAGTTTCTACACCATTCAAATCCTGCAAGTACAAACAGCCTAAAAATTTTTTAAGCTGATATTTTCGAAAACCATGACTTATTTGTCAAGTTACATTTACTCATTCATGGATGCCCTCCCTTTTCTTTTTCTTCGTGGCGCTGTGAAGAGCAGAGATGTAATAAAAGAACCATTATTTTCCGAAACAATTATCAATCTTCAACACACGGGATGAAAACCAAAAAAAAAAATCATATGGCTACGCTCTTCACGATTAAGTTGCAATACGCAAAACTTTAATCAACAACCGAAGCTCAAAATTCACAAATACTGGCCTAGAAAGATCTTCATTTTAGAGCAGGAACAATAATATTTAACAAACCTTGTCTCTGGCGATTGGATGAGACAAAAAATAAGTGGTTAACTTGTGTAGATACGCATTGTATATGTAAACCATGTCCTCTTCATCATTCTGCATAAGGAAAAAGTATAGTTGGACCACAAAGATCATACATCAAAGTTTAGGAACATTCTTACATTTGTGAGTGGCTAGTATAGGAAAGAACAAAGAGGACATATACAGCAGAGGCAACCATTGAAGAATAAAACAACGAAATCACAAAATCTACATTAATGACATCATAAATTAAAGTAACATTGATACACTAGGAGAAGCTATCTTGTTTTCTCATATATTGATGCCATGCCCCATGCATCATAGCTCATTGCATACGGAAAACCATCCAGGCGATGACTCTCACACTAATCGTCTAACTTAGCTTGTGTTCAAGTAAAAGGCAAAAATATCAGGACGATCAAGATAAACTTCAAACTGATATTCTAAATTAGCATATTACGAAATGAGTAGGGTAACCATATAGTGGTAGCACAGATCCTTGTATGTAATTGTACATAGAGAATTTTGGATAATGAAAATAATTGCTCAACATAAAAGTACCTGGTAGGCTGCAGTTCGTAGGACATTATCCAGCAAAAATTGGAAAACATTTTTTGAGAAAACGGACTCCAGGCAGGAGCATATATTACCCAAATCAGTCGTTGAAGCACTAGAAACCGTATCCATTCCAGAAATTCCATCATGTATTAACATTAAATGCACAACCCAAGCTAGCCTTATGCCACCCACAAAGCCATCAACCATTAGGTCATTGCCAGTAGCCATCACCTGAAATATGCAATGGATATTAGCAAGCTAGAAAACTCGTCAATGGCTCAAGAGAAGGACTGGTATTGGTAGCAAAATTTGCATCAAATTCATCTTACAATATCTTGAAACTCTTTCCTAAAAGAAGCATCTTGAGATAGTGTAGATGACTTATCGGATAATGCGCTGATTGCATCTGATACGAAAGCTATGATGAGAGAAAATAGAAGACTATATGAAATCTGCACGAACGAAAGACATCAATGACTTTTTAGATAGAACATTTTTAGAATCAATAAGCAAGGAAGGACTGTCAGTCAAATCTCCAAGAAGCAGGCCTAATAAAACTTCTACATCAAGGAAAGTGTTGATGCTCACCTGATAGTTTATGGTGTCATTTTTTTCAGTTAATTCGGCAGCACAATCCTTTAATACAGAATATATATCTTTCACGTCTTTTGAACCTACAGTGATCAAACACGTAAACAGCATAAAAATCGCAAGTTCTCGAAAGCAAAATAAAGAATGTCAAAATTTCAATTCTATGGCTTATAACATCCTTTGAGTAGGATTGAAATGTTTCACTTCTTTGTATTACATGAGAGTTAAGATAAGAACACTGAAGGATATTTGTCAAGACCAACATCATCTCGTCAGTTACTAAATTAAAAAACAAACATGTAGCACAAGAATGTCTGTCAACACACTAGATATATGAAAGAGAAAAAGGGTTCAAAGATCTTATGCCATTGACAGATACATGACTGAAGGAAACCAAATACATATAGAAATGATTAGGAGACGCTATTTGATTGAACATGATTAGTATCCTGGTTTGGTTTAACATGATCATAGTTCTTAATTATTATCCTATTTCCCCTCATTGCTGGGTACCCGGTACCATACTTCTTAGTACCCTTGTTTCCTTTTTCAGTTTCAACTTTCAATAAAATGTTGTCTTTGTTTTAATCTTCCTCTAAATTCTTAAATACATTAAAATACCTAGCTATGGGAAACACCAAACCAACCAAATTGAACAAGCTTACCAGCTCTTTCGACCAAAATGGAAAACACAATGCAATGTCCGAGGATCAGTCTTTCC
>NW_010964923.1:2542284-2543738 GCF_000463585.1 Tarenaya hassleriana
CTTTCCCTATAAACGACAGCCCTTCGTTCAACAAGAGAACCTCTTGAATCAACAAGGTATCGCTCGCACATTGGTCCACCCAAGCCAGAAGGTTCTTCACGATTGAGTTCCTAGCGATAAAGGATTCAATATCATGACTATCAATACGTGAGGCTGATGCGTAAAACAAAATAGCAGCTAACAGACAATTTTTTTCTAGGTGTTATATAATCTTTCTGATTAAATATAACAAACAGAAGACCACAAACTTCCATACATAAACAGGATAATCAGAAATAATTATCAGATTCTAATAGCTTTAAATCCCAAATCTTATAATCATTTGATTTCAAAACTATAATCAAAGACTAAGGCATAAGAAAACATTATAAAGTCAGCTAAATGGATTGGAGTAATTCATCACAAGGCAAAGTCATGTGTTAAACATATTCACTGGTACAAATAAAGCAGCCTCCAAGTTTAAAACATAAATAGGCATTGTTAACCCTGAAAAACTATATGCTTCCAGCTGTTGAATATAATCCACACGTGGGCTAATTCTGCACTTTCATCTCAGTTGTCTGTCTTCCAGCTATGAGACTTGCATTTTAATAGAATTTGGCATCATTAAGGAGAATCATACAATTTGACATGGAAAATGCAATCAATTTGTTCACGATAAGTAGGGCACAAGTTGAAAGAAAGGAAAGCAATGTCTTTCATTGGCATACTGATCAAGTAGATTTTAGTAACATTAGAATGAAGTATCAAACAAGTTGCAACTCTCTAAAGATGAAGCTCAAAGAAATACTTAAGTCTTCAACAGCAATTGGATTGAAACGCTTGAGAGACTAATGACTATTTTGGAATTCATTCACGCTTCTTTCAAGACGCAAACATGTGCAATCACAGATGAATAGCAGACATGAAACAAAACTATCTATAAGAATTATGTATATATCGGGATTAAATAACCTAGGTTGCGAATACCTTTATAAGTGTAATCAAACGTTGTCTAAGCCCAGCTTTTATAACATCTTCTAGGTGCCCCTGAATTTCAGCCATAAGATCGGGTTCAAGGCCCTGATCCAGCACAACTGCCTGCTTACAACAGGGGAAACAGTTAATGGAAAAATGTTGCAGCCCAATAAAAATACAAGAAAATAGACGGAAAAACCATTAGAGAGTGACCTACCCTTAAGAGTGTAAATAGGGTTGATATAAGATCTCTTCTCTCTGTGTACCATAGTCCAGTAGCAAGGCGTTGAATCTCCAGCGGCTCCCGGCCCATTAAGCCCCACTAAGCAGAAGATAAATATAAGAAAGAAATTGCATCATTCGCATGCTCAAATTTGAAAATGAACGAGAAGTGAATGGGATCGTACCTGCTGATTTGCAGCGACAAGCAACCGAACGCAATCTATCTCGTTTAGGTGAAGCTCATCACTCAGTTTCAAGGTCTACAATCAGGGAAA
>NW_010964923.1:2544056-2560380 GCF_000463585.1 Tarenaya hassleriana
GGGAAAGAGAAGAAAGGAAGAAATATCAATATACCCAAACTTGGACATGCTGTATAAGCTAATCAACAGGGTTTAAGAGAAAAGGAGAAAACTAGTAAATGGCAAAGCAGCTAAGACAAAAGGAGCAAACCCAATATGTGGCAATAGCAGCTAGTACTGTCTCGACGTCAATCTATATCAACTTTACGGATTAACCTTATGAGTAGAAATATAATCCCTTTGCAGGCAATTCAGCCACTTATTCTATCACATCAAAATGGTGAACAATATAAAACAGTTTGGCCGCTCATTCTATCCAAATGAATCCAGTCGAAGAGAGCAAGTCACATCATTCAATCCAATGCATCCACCGTAGAAAACAATAAAAACAGAATAAAAAAAGGAATTCTATGAAAGAATGCCGTAAACAGTCTCTATTCTTCTCCTAACTGAGTTTCAAAATCTAACCAATCATGAGACAGTCAATAGGACAATTCATGATTGACGGATAAAGGTTCAGTAACTTGATTTGCAACATTTAAGCAGAAACACTGAATATTCGTCTTCCCATTTACAAACTTACAATCTGAACGTCTTGGTCATCCAAAGATATTGGCGACGAATCCGGGAGCCGAACTTCACGGGACTGTACCTGCGCTCTGTCCGAAGGCTTCGGAGGCTGAAACAACACGTGATTTACACTCATTAGCAAAAATTATAGCTATAAAAAGCAAAGAAGACATTCGAATACCAGCGAGAAGAACACGAACAGTGAAAGAGAGGAAGTTAAGAAGAGAGGCAGAGGAGCTGCGAATAGCGTGAATGAGCTCGATTCGCTGCGTCGGTGTCGGAGGCGACGGTCCGAGAAGCGAAGACTGTGCAATCGCCACTAACTCCTTCGGCGACACCATTGGAGCTCACTGGTACAGCCCTCCGGAAGGACCGAAACCCTAGGTGTGAGAGAGAGACGAAGAGGAACTGGAAGAGAGAACTTCACAGTCACAAGATCGAATCGAAGAGAGAGGGAAAAACCAAAACCCCTTCAAAAACCCTAACCAATTTGTTCTCGGAAATTTTTTTCGACACAAACGAAAATGACTGTTGTAATGATCCCCTATTTTGACACGAACCGAAACTTTCTACTTTTTTTCCACGTCAGCTTGGGATTTGATCCAACGGCTGGTATGTACTCATAGATCTACAAAATCAAAAATAAATATAATATAACATTCTAAATTAAAATTAAGAAAAATTCTTATACTGATAGATTCTATTAGAAATTTTAATAAGTATATGAATTTTAAAATTTAAATTAATATATAAATTTAAAAAAAAACGAACTTAATATATATATATATATATATATGTATGAACTCTTAAGATTTTTAAAATTTTGATAAAGTCGTTGATACTATGAAAAATCACGTTACCATATGGAATTCAAAACCGAAATCGAAATATGATATGATAAACCCAATAAAATATTACGTAAACTGATATGTATAAAATATTGATACATTATAAAAAATAAAAAAGAAATTGAAAATATATACACGTATACATACTTATACATATGTACATAGACATATATACACATACATACACATATATACACACATGTATATACTTATACATACATGTTTACACACAATACTAATACATACTTATATACATGTCTACACACATACATATATACATGTCTACACACATACATATAAATATATGACTATATACATATATACATATGTATAAACTTTTATACATGTGTATATATTTGTGTATAAACATGTATATGGGGATATCGGTACATATATTTGCTTGTATATATATGTATATACGTATAAGCTATATATGTGTATATATAGATGTATATGTGTGCATAAGCATGTGTATATTTGTATGTGTATATATGTGCGTATATATGTCTATTCATATGCGTATGTATATATATATATATATGTAAATGTTGAATACGTGGATGTGTTTTTTAAAGTTTTATATTTTCTTATGATTGTATCATTGTTTTCATTGGTGGCAATTGACGTGATTTCTAAATTCTAATTAGGTTTTCTAATTACCATGTGGAAATCCGGTGGTCAGATTGCTGACATCGTCAACACTTATTATGGTTTATGAAAAAACAAATCAGAGGTTTGTGTATTAAACTAATCTCTGGAAGAAAAAAAAAAGGCATGTATTAATCTAGGATTTTAAAATCTCGTATCTTTAAAATGTGTATTTTAATTCGAGATTTTAATAGAAATGGTGTATTAATCTCAAATTTTCTATAAAAAATAAATATAATATAATTATTTTAAAAGCTAAATAATTTTAATAAATATTTTATCGAAAATATGTTTGTGGGCCATGCATTGTCCTATGGATATTTTTTGTATCCAGGAACTGAATAGACGCCCTTCTAATCAAATAAACACAATTATTTATTTGGGGAAAAAACAATACACAGTTTCTTCCCCATTGTAATAGTGCTTTGTGTTTGTCTTCACTTTTTTATAGCCATGATAATGGTGTAATATTTATATTTTATACAAAAAAATTAAAAATATTATAGAATATTTGTATGGCTCTTATTTTTGTTGATCGTTATGTTCTAGCGTTATGATAAAAAAAAAAAAACAAGGTATATTAATGATCAAATTATAAATAGTCTATTCCGATTTAAAAACACATCACATCAAAGCTTTAATATGGTTTTGGGATTTTATATTCAGGTAAATAATTTGATTGTAATAAAATGTAAAATGGGATGAAAAAAAAGACTCACGACGTCATCACAATGATTCAACCAAAATATACTAAGATTTCACGATCTAATAAGAATATCTTAGACAAAAATAAATACAAAATATGGTGATAACCAAAAAAATATTTATATATGTGAATAAATTCGAATGCTCTTATGTATTTGAAAATCCAATAAGGAAAAGAAAATGAGATGAAAAATAATACCCGATTTTATTTTTATGTACTATACTTTATACAACTAATTACATATTTGTAGAGTGGTAGAGGGTATTAACAAAACTTGCATTGATATTTTATATTCACACCAGATCATTCTTGTTAGTAATTATTCTTGTAAGAACATTTTTTTTCCTTTGGAAATCAAAACAGAATCTTTGAAATCAGAAAATGGAAATGATAAAAAAAAAATTAGTATTTCCAAGAAATCTGAACAATTGACATCCTAACAACATGATTTATATGTTTATATAACATATCATTAAATTAATAAGTAATTTATTTGATTTAATGAAGTAACTTAAAATCATGGCTATATAAACTCATTACTTTGTAACTGTGTATTATAAAAAATTCTCATTTATCTATTTATTCCAAACAAAAAAAAAATAGTCTAAATATTTTTGAGTGTGAGTAAGGATTTTTTTCGAGTTTTGTTTGTAGAGAAAAAACATAATTTTGTTGTATTCTAATAGTACTTTATATTAACCCGAAACAACTTTGTTTAAAAGTAAATTTATTCTTTAGAAAATGTTTAACTTATACCTCGAGATTTTCTATAAATTTGTGTTCATTTGTGTGCATTCGTCGATTTTTTTTTGCGAAATTATTTCCCCTATCATCCATAACAATTAAAATAGAATATTCGAATCAGAAAAATAAAATGATAAAATTTTAATATTTTAAAAAAATCCGAAAAATTGACTTCCTAACAAGATGATTTATTCTAGTTTATATTTTAAGCTTATGTACAAGTACAATCATAAAACTTTATGATATATGGTTTGTCTTATAATTTGATTTTGGAAATTTTTTCCTTAATAAAACTATGCTTTTAGTCCAATTGCAATTGGCATCCATGAAAACGATGTTGTATGTCTCTTAGATAAGCACAAAAGGGAATATAGGTGAAGTAGATGGCCATTGGTGCTCTTAAAGAGTCAATATTACACTTCCTAGCATATGCTATGATGTGGATATCATTATAGCTTATCACATATTTTAGTTGGTCCACATAATCCACTTAGGATTCTCCATTGCAATGTTACACAAACTTTTATATGAATAATTATCAAATTTTTCAAGAAGCCTAGTTAGTTTAGTACCGGTGGATATATAAGGTGGATATTTCCAAATAATATCTAATGGCATATGACTATAGAGAAAACTAGAAATAATTGTATATCTTTTTAACTAAATAGTATAACTATATCAATAAAATTGAATTGAAACAAATTTTTAAGTAAATAAGTATATTTTTTCAATAAAAAAACAAATAGAAACCGATTAAATATGATATATACAATTGAAAATACCACGTGTGAAGCTATTTTCCTATTTTTCACCCTAATAAAATCATTTTTTTCTTACATTTATATATGAAAAGAATAAATGGTGAGCTAATTTCGCAATCTGTCACCCACAAGGCATAAGGAAAGTATTCTGCTCCTTTGCTTTTAACCGTGGGACATCATGAGCAGAAAATTTCATAAATTCGAGAGCAATTAATTTATTGATTAAGTCTATATATGCACATGACAATTAGGTTGGTGCATTATTAATGAGAAGACAAAATAAAGTTGATGAATTGGTAAAGACAAAATACATATGATTATTAAATGCTAAATATCTGTGATTTGACCAAAATTTTTAATTGTAGAATATATTATTTTACTATCTAAGATTTATATACAGTTGAAATAATTTTTTAACATTAATTATAATATATTTAAACTCGAATTCTAATTTTTTTTATAATTTATTTAAGTTTAAATTAATCACTAAATTAAATTAAGAGAGATATTTTCTAGTCGCCAAGAAAATTCATTTTTTAGATCGTTTCATCATGCATGTTTTTTATCCTCGGTATTATCTTCATTTAATAGGTGCATTAAAATAAATTAGAGAAGTTCGTTTAAATATTGCTTCTTATAAAAATGAATTTGGTTAGGCATATTGATCGTATTGAATATTTCTAGGCCTGAAATCACATAATGAACGATTGATGCGATCGGATAATTATAAATTAAATCGATTTTAATAAGAATGATTAGTTGCTTTAAAGTACCTCTACTTTGCTACCAAACGTTTCAACGTGGAAGTGTTCAACTCATATAATTTTATTATTGAGATATCATTTTTATCATTTAAAGTATATAATTATTTATTGAAATAGTAAAATAAATAAAGTAAAATATATAACTTTTTATAATATAATGTAAAAAATTGAAATAAACAAGTTTAGGAAAAACATGCTTATAAAGTTAATAAGAGTTCGTTTAACAATATAGTCTAGCAATAACCTAAACAAAGCCCGAGATTTTCCAATATAAAGTGGGAACCATTTTAGGTATTTTTTTATAAATAAAAATATTTAAAAATCGTTGTTGTCAAGATATAAGATTCCACCAAGAAAAAAGACAACTTTTTTCCATAGTGAATATATTATCATAAATATTATATTTTTATTATATTCGAATAATATTGGGTGGGCATCCGCATATGATCACTTCCCCCCTCTATTTATACCCATCTCACATCTCACACGACTCTAAATATTTCAATAACCTAACAAATTACAAAAGCATCACTCTTTCTTCTTCCCCTTCTGCTTCTTCTTATCCACAAGACATGAAGTCCGGCAACAAACTTTCCGGCGATGATTTTCCGGCCAAGAGATCGCCGGAAAATACTACCGTCGGGGATAAATTACGGGATGCCGCTTCCAAAGTTATAACCAGAAAGTTTTTCGGTTCGGACGATCGTGGAAAACGAAATTGGACCGAACGGTCGGAAGATCCAATTAGAATTATGATATTCTTAGGTTCATGGAACCATACATAGATGTTATATATCTTTCTTTGGCCATGGACATATCGATCCTTGTGTGTAAAAAGATATATATATTTGTGATGGAGAATAAAAATTCATACCAATAAGGTATGTGTTGATGTTCGATAAGAAAAAAAATGCTATGTTGATTAATTTAGTATTCTGTTTTTCTAAACTATTTCAAAGTTTAGAGTTAGCTTTGTATATAGAGGCTTGTGTATGTATACATGTGTGTGTGTGTGTGTAAACTATGGTTAATATGGAGAATTAATATCTTAGGGCTCTTCTAAATCAATTTAGAAATTCATGGTTGAAATTGAGGATCTACGAGGGTTGTTAATATCTAAACAAACGTTGTGACTCAAAACGAAAAGTTTTTATAGTTGGAGGACTTCTACACAATAATGAAAAGTTAAATACAGAAGGAAGAATAAAAAGAAAAACGCAAAAAAAAAAAAAAAAAATTGGAAACCAGAGATTCGCTTTCCCGGTGTAACCAGAACTAGCATCAACGTTGTCTCCTCCGGTGAACCCTCTCTCTCTCTTTTCTCGTAAGATGATGTTCGAATTCTCGTGACTAACTCCCGTTTTGGCCTCGATGAGGCTGATTAGTCACTGGGCTTGTGCAGTTTAGGGCTCCTCCGTAATAATCGGAATCCCCATCGGCGTTGGAGATCGACGAATTTGGTTAGGCAAACTGGGGAATTTATTAATTGTTGTGTTCTGGTTTAACGAGAAAAGGGCGGAGGAGCTGATGATGATGATGATGATGATGATGATACCAGATCATGGATTTCATTGGATCAGGTTGAATTTTAACTCGAATCTCTTGTTTTGCTCGTAGACATGAAAAGTGGGTAGGATCTTTAATCATGCGGCCATGATGTTTTGCTAGATACCCTTAGTGAATCTTCAGATTGCTTGAAATCTGAGATTGTTCGATGGGTATTAGGGAACATGTGTGTATCACTCTCCTTGCATACTAATTGGATTGCTAATGTGTTTTCATGATTATGCATTGAGATGTTACACTGATTAGCTGATCTTGTGTCAAGAGTTAAAAATTGCTTGGCTTGCGGGTGACATATATCTCTCCTCTTCAGTTCTTCAAGAAACTCATTATGTTCCCCAAGTCTTTGGGAGTTGAGTTAAACCTGTGTTTGATACTACTAGTTAGGTCTCGCGGATATCCGACCACCAACGAACCCGAAGACGGACTGTGGGTTTGACTTCAGGTTTTTCCGAACCATGATGGTTTATCCGTCGGTATTCGGTTTGGGCTGCGGGTTCACGGGTCTTAGAGACCGATATAATATCCCAGAACACCCATGGATGCGAGGCCGAGACCGGTACCCCAAAAATCCGGGTACCGACCCCGTCCTACTAGCTGCAGTAGAGACTTAGTGCTTATAGATGCTTGTGACGAGTTCTTGAATCATTTGTTATAAGCAAGCTAATTCTCCGGATGAGGAAACCTCTAGATCTGATCATTCCTGGTAATTTTAGGAGCTAAACTTGTTTGAACATTACCGATCTGAATGTTATGCTGAGAGCCCTCTGATTTCAGGCGGTTGGATATGTTATGCCAGAAAGCAGCTTGGCTCTTATATTCTGCCATAGATCTCTTCTGTCAGAGAGTCCCCAACAAGCACTATTTGGACAAGACATCGATAGTCCTTCTCAGAGTTCAGACATCGTGAATCCGCGCTCGAAGTAAGTTTTGAATATCGAATTTCCGGTTTGTTTTTTTTCTCTCACATTTATCCCAACAATCTGTTTTTTTTTTCTTCTCCGAAGGTGGAACGGAAAACCGTGAGCGAAAACCCGGGCCTGTCCTTGAACGATCTGATCAAAATCCTCGGAGCGGAATATACGGAAAATGCGAGTAGCCGTTTGTTGCCAATGCAGAGAGTTTCTGTCACTCAGTCCTACTGTTTAGCTCTCTGCTAACCCATCTTTCATCCCTTTGAATTCGGGTTTCGGGTGACGGATCCGTTCGTGAATGCAATAGCGAAGAGAGGCTGTATGAGAAATGGCTCGAGGGGACGGGTCGAAAAGTTTTTCGGCCAAACTGAGCTATTGGTAGAAGCCTATAGAGAGGTCTGGTCACCGACCGTAGTTGGATAATCCTTTATGCGGAGGTTGTTCTTTCTGCGACTTGTACTTATTTATGACAGCGTTTGGGATGAATGTTTCCGTAAAACTATTCAAGGTTTTTTAACACATCTAAACCAAATAATATATAATTGTATTCAAACTAAATTCGATATTAAAGATTAAATTGATAGTTTTTTAAACCTGAAAAAAATCGAATGTAAAATTATATAGAAATAATCGAAAAACATTTTTTAATAATATTTGATTGATAAAACCCTATACTTTTTTTTTATTACCACACCCTGTACTTGGTGTGATTAATTTATAAAACTCTGTACTTTTTAAAAATTCACCGAAAATCCCCCGCGAATATTAACTCAAGCAAAAATGATGATGTGACAATGACATGACATGAACACATCATCATAATTATGCTACATCATCATTTCATATAAAATTTAAATTAAATTATTTATTTAAATTAATATATATATACATACAAATTCCCATATATATATATATATATATTAAAAATAAAATTATTTGTAATTAATAAAATATATATACACATAACTACAATATATATGTATATTATAACTAATATATATACATTAAAATAAAAGTAATTATAATTAATTTTATATACATACATGATATATATTAAAATACAAATAATTATAACTAATATATATTAAAAATAATATGTATATGTATATATATTAGTTATATATATACATATATTACTAATATACATATTAAAATAAAAGTAATTATAATTAACATATATATATACAACTAATATGCATATTAAAATAAAAATAATTACAACTAATATATATACAATATATATTAAAAAATAATATGCATATATATATATATTATTTATAATATAATTTATAATATATATATTGTAGATATGCATATATTTTTTATTAGTTATAAGTAATTTTATATTTAATATATATATATATATATATATATATGTATGTATGTGTGAATTTGTATGTATATATATTAATTTAATTTAAATTTTGTTTGAAATGATGATGTGACATAATTATGATGATGTGTTCATGTCATGTCATTGTCACATCATCATTTTTATTTGAGTTGGCATTCGTAGGAGATTTTCGGTGAATTTTTAAAAAGTACGGGGTTTTATGGATTAATCACGCTAAATATAGGGTTTAATTGATAATAAAAAAGTATAGAGTTTTTCGTTGACCTGAGAAAAGTACAGGGTTTTTTTGGCGATTACCCCTATAGAAAATTATGATTGTGAATTTGTGAAGGTCTCAAATGTATGATATTGCATTTATTGAATAAGTAAATCTTTATGGTAATTTAAAAATATAACTTATAATAAAACGGCGATTAAATAAACTGTTTTTTTCTGGCCAAGTTTGTGTTTTTTAGTCAAACTTTAAAATAAAATAAATTTACTGAGCAAATAAATCTAAAACTCAGATGTTTAAATGGTCATATGAGTTACATAAAAAAAATAAAAATTGGATACTCGTTCATCACCGAAATTTTAAACGTTTCAATTTGATTCCACATAAAAAAACCCAAAAAAAATAGCTAAACGTCTCTCATAAAATTAAAAATTACAAAAATAACCCAAAATCTCAGATCTCTCTTTTCCACTCCCCATGCATGTGCTCATCCGCCACACATCTCTCCTCTAAAAGGAACGGAAGAATTTTAATGTCGTAATCATTCACCACTTTAATAGAAATAATAATATTAATAATAAGTTATCTCATAATGAAAAATAAATAAAAATTATATATATATATATATATATATATATATATATAACATATTAGAGACAACATCTTTGTTCCCCCTTTTAGTTACTCCTATAGATTCCTCTAAAACTTCTCTTATTACATAACCGATTCTCAGTTTCAGGCACATTGTGTTCTACGAAAATCTTGAGCCGACAAGAGCCCTGTTATCAGCTTCTTCAGCCTCTCAGCCCCCGGTCCCGGCCTCAGCTCGGTCCCGTTTCCCGAAACGATCATCTCTCCTTCCCCTCGAAACCACCCTCCCGGGACAAACACGTCAGGGCTACTCTTCCCTAGAAGTTCGGAATCGATCCTGTCGAGAACCGGCTCGTTGTTTCCGAACTTTCTCGCGAAGGGAGCGTTGCTTCCGACCATTCTGTCGAAATGGTCGGTCGTAAGGAAGTGGGGATGCTGTTTCGGAGGGTTGTCCCACGAAATGAAATGGAGGTCGTGGTTCACGGTCGTGTTCTTGAATTCGTCGGCGTTGCAAATGACCGTGTGGAAGTATCCCTCGGGCGAGGATAGGAAATTCGAGTAGTACATTAGGGTTATCCTCGGGAGGTTGTCCCAACCGAATAGCGAGTACTCGATGAACTGACGGGAAAGCATCATCCACGCGGATCCTGTCGGAAAAATTCGAGACGGATAAACGCAAGTATTAGGGGACTAGACGAGAAAGCAAGAGATAGGATGGAAAATAAACGGAACGGATACTTGTAAACTCGCCTGTGAAAAGCCGATACGCAGATGGCATGCTTCGCTTCTCGGTAACCCAAAATACATCCGATTTCTCGAGGCTATACAGCCCGGGATCGATTATTACGGGTTTCGCTCTGTGCCATCTGCAGATTCAATACATACATTAACCAAAATTCACATCTGATTAGAATGGAATCAAGACAGAGAACAGATCGAAATAGCTTACTCTTTCCAACCGATGTCGCTCGTATGCTCGATAAAATTGAAGTCTCGGGGAACTGTCGAGAAGACGTGAAGCAAATCTGTCGAGTAAACAGAACGAACAAACAACTTAATCGGGAGAGCGGTACAACCTAAGAGATTTCCTAGAAAGCTTATTACATGAACCGAGCTAGTCCCGGGTTATTTCATCGAGCCGTGTCATACGTCTCGGGACGAAGCTAACAAAATTTTCGGGTTCCGATTAAAAAGAGTTTGGATTTCTCAAAGCACGAGACTTTATCCGAATTCTTCAAGATCAAAGTGACCAAAAATCTGGTAAGCTCCTCCTCATACATGCATCAAAGCAAGAACCAGCAAGTTTCTCAGTGACCCAATATCCATTTTCATCAAGGGAAATCTATGTAATGTACAAATTCACCATTCTAAACGATCCACCATATCAACAAAATGAGAACAATATCGAATCAAATTCGGAATCAAGGGGCCGAGAAATCGAGAATTTCAACTGAAATCTAACAAGAACCAAAAACATCACCACCAATGTCAGAAAACCACAACGAAAACAAAGACTCAAGAGTTCAGATTTCTCGGAAAAGCTACAACTTTGTCTGAATTCTTCAAGATCGAAGCTGACCACGAATCTTGAAGTTCCTCGTTCGAAAATTATGCATTGAACCCAGAATTAGCAAGATTCTCAGAAATCAATTTCCATTTTCAGCAATCTTGATTGGCCAACCAATGCATACACACATACACACTGATAAATCAAGTATTTCAACAAAATACAACTAAGGATCAGTGGAGAGCAACAATGCCATATTCAGACAATATTTCTCGCATTTCCGAACTCAACAAGAACCAAAAACGTCAGCACCAATTTCAGAAACCACAGTGGAAACAAAGACGAAGCAAATCTAATCATTTTACCGTCTTGAGTGACCAGAGGATAATCAGAAGCACTGAGGTTGATGAACCAATCCCACGCGCCGCCGTGCCGGAGCAAAACCGCCGCCGCGTGAAGCGTGTTGCTCACCATCGTCGGTCCCCTGTAAGTAACCAGATTCGCCCTCACGATCGTTCTCACGTTCCCAACCGCTGCGAACGAAGGCTCCTCCGCCGTAAACCTCGCCAGCTCCATCCGCTCCTCCGCCGTCGCCTCCAGGTCCAGATGAACAACGTACTGATTCCTCGGGTGGTACAGAGCTCTCAGAGCCCTCTTCAAGCTCTCGCAATCTCCTCTCGAGCCGGAGATCAGGTAGGCGATTCTGGGTATGGGTTCTTTTGAAGTTTCCGTCACGCGAAGCTTCGATTCGACGAACTTTGGACGAGGTTTCGCGGCGGCGCGTGGGCTTATACGGCGGCGAGAGAATGCGTAGGCACGCAGGAGTGAGGAAGTGGAGAATGTGGAGGTGATGATGAGGAGAGTGGAGGCGATGAAGAAGAGAATCAGAGACAGAAACCATACTTTCCTCTTGTTCTGATGCTGAAGCTTCGAGACATCCATCAATGGCGGTTTCGGGAAGCGGAAAGAATGATTAGACATTCTGGGTTTCCGAGTTTTTGCTCATCTCATTCATCCAAAACCAAAAGCACAGATTTTCTTCTTGGGATTTAGAAAATCTGATCAGACACTACTTTCATGTTCTTCATCTGATAAAAAAAAAATTGATTCTTTTCAAAAACCCTTGAATCAATGTCTTGGGTTTTGGGAGAGAAGAATCTGTTTGAGCATTGCAAAAGTGTGAGAGGTGATTTGTGGCAATGATTCGTGTAGAATTTTTGGGGTCTACCACTTTTGTGTTAAATGCATATATGTTCATATAGTTGCTGTGACGGTGGAAGAGAGAGAGAGAGAGAGAGAGAGAGAGAGAGAGAGAGAGATTCATCTTCCATGGAAACGAATAAAGAAAAGGTATTTTTCTCTCATCATCATGGTGAATAAAGATATTTTTCGTTGATTTTTATTATATTTGATCATTTTACATATTTGAATGTGAGTTTTGATAGTTATCTAGAAAAAGATTTTTCTTTTTGTAAACTTACCCAACAAAAAACATAGTTTTATTGAATTATAAAAACGTAATAATTAACACGTAAATAAATTTTACCAAATCAAAATAATTTCAATATTTTTAAACATTCCGAAATTCCAAACTCTATGATGTATTTTTGTATGAACTTTTCGAAATTTCCATGTTGTTAATGTAATCGTGCAATTTTCATATAATTTTTTTTTATTAATTTATCCAATGTAATAGGATAGTTTTTGTGATTATAATTCTTTAATTGACTCATCAGTGTAGATAAATGTTGGCATCATTAGATCTTAATATGGGAGTTGTTGGTCCTCCACTTAATGCTTTTAGTTACCACAATACTTGAAAATATTTAAGGCATGAAATATATGGGAAGCATTTACAATATGCTTTTTATTGCCAAATGATCTTCTAGTGATTGTTAAGCTCTAAATCAGATCATATAAGTTGGGTTTGTTATATATATTTTCAAGGTCCTGATTTAAAAAAAAAGGTTTACGTGTTGGTCCGTGACGAATTGATACAGAAATATTTGCCAATTCTTGCGGGTCATGAGTGAATTTGTGGGCCTAAAAAAAAAAAATTTTTGTCTTTTATTTGTATTATTGGTTTATTATATAAGTTTTTAGTAATATACGTTTGTTAATATATTATTTGTTCTTAGTTATTATAAATACATTTTTTTTAGTCTTGTTAATTTATAAATTTTAATACCATAAAAAAAGTTATTCAAAATAGAGCTTTAGATTTCAAAAACTTGATCTAGAATTTGATGAGTTGATAAAAATCTTTACTTTTAAAAATTTTATTTTGATTTTTTATAATTTATTGGTTAGATTTATTATATTATATTTGATTTGACTTTTACAACATATCTGATTTAAAATGCATTATATTTGTGTCACAATGCAATTTATGATTAAAAAAAACATTTGGTGCGATAATTGGTTTGATATCGAAAATTAGATGACTCCGATTAGTAATCTCAACTACTATTGATATATAGTTTGCAATGGTACAAAATACAAAAAAAAAAATGTATAGCAGCTTATATCGTATTCTAAATATTTATTTGAATATTCCAAACAAATAATATTATTTGAATATTTTTAAAATTATAAAAAAAAAGTTGACAAAAAGTGGTCAGAAAAAAAAAAAGGTAAATTCGAATTATGAGATTCGATTAAATTTTTTTTTTCATTATATGTGAATTAGATGATTTAGATCGACGTGACGAGATGATGAAAATTGGTGGGTGGGACCAACAAAAAATTATGTGAAACTCCACTCTTGTGGGACCGACCCATGTTTATCTCAATCTTCGACTCATTGAGTCATAGTTGTGGTTCTCCTCTAATTTTGAATATTCAAATATAATTAGATTCTTCAAATAATTTATTAAATTAAAATTTTTCAACCATTTCTTTAGTTGGGGTCAAATCCTAGTCATTATCATTTGAGACACTTACCAAAATATGAAATCTCATTTACTTTTGAAACAATAAATATCAATTGAGTTTTGATATATTGGTGAATTGAGGCTAATCTTAATAATTAGTTTAGGAGAGAGGAAATAGATGAGCGTTGAATTTTAAAATTTCAAATTTTAGGAATAAATTGAAAACATGTTAAATTTTATTTTTTATTAATTAGTACCTATAGAGATTTGTTATATCATTTTAACGGATAATTTCATAATATGTATTAGACATTGTTTTAACACATTTTTTTTAGTTTCATATTATTTTTATGAAATATTTATCAATTTAAATAAACGTAACTTGAATATATATATATATAATTAATAAATTAAAAGATATTTATAATATTAATCTATAAGTCATTTTTCCAGTTTTCATAAATTGGTGTTTTTAATGTAGAACTAACTAAAAATAATAAAAAAATGTCCAAATAGTATGTGTAAAAAAAAATCTTCGAAAACTATTGCTTTTAACTATAAAAAAAATACAAAACTATCCTCGAAACTTGATATAAATTAAGCCTAAAAATTTCAAACATATGGATCATAAAAATTTTCAATTTAAAAGAGAAGATCATGTGATTCATATTACTGAAATTTTAATTTTGCTGACGTGGACTGTTGTGGTTCTACAAAAACAAACAACCGTGTACATTACATTGATTCAATGAATTTTATTATTTGAATAACGCGGTCAAGGAATATAACAATATTTTAAATTTTTATATTGTTTTAAAGTTACAAATTTTTAGAAAAATCGTTATTTTTTTCCACTACTCTTTACTTTTTATACAAATAATAATAATACAAATATTTATGAGATATAATACCAATATTCCAAAATCTCACAACTCAATTTGACAATCGAGTTTTGGGAACGGGTTATTACACTTTACTTTTTATACAAATAATAATAATACAAATATTTATGAGATATAATACCAATATTCCAATATAACATGTCATTAAGGGATGGGTAATACGTGTAGACGAGAGTTTGAACATATTTATATCTTCTTGTTTTAGCACATGAAAAATTCAGACCCTTTTTTTTTCAAAACTAGATTTTGACAACATCAGAAGAAATATCCCAAGCTCAAACTTTAAATTTGGAGAATAATCTTATAATTTAAACCATATGAATGATTTTCGGCTTCAGATTAGTCTGAACTTTCGTCTAAGATATTCGGTTATAAAAAAAATATGATAGATATGTGGAAACCAATTCATCCTTTTAATATATTACGATGCAGATAGATTCCATATGGCCACAAAGAGAGAATAAAAAAAAAGATTGACAGTGGAACGAACAAACCCTAATTGAACCCAACCCCACTTGCTTGATATACAAGAAAACCTTTTTTGTTTTTGTTCTTTTTAAGACATGTAATACAGAATGACGTCACGGAGAAGATGACTCAGTTGCTTGATGTACAAGAAACCGCCTCTTTCAACAGTTCTCTTCAACTGAAAAACCATTGCCGCTCGCCATTTCCACCGCACCTTTGCCCACATGGACAAGTAAAATAAAAATCGCATTTCCAAAAAAATCCGCGGGAATTTAAACTTTTATTTTTAGAGTTCAGCGGAAGAAACTTTCTTACATACATATACGGTACATTATTCCAGTTATAATTATACATACACAGTGGTAGTATCACATTATTACAAACCATAAAAGTCTACCACCGATATAACACAAACCGTTCCCCGAAAACGTAATTGTACCGTAGAGAATAATTATACATGATCACACGGCAGGTCACACCAGTCTTCGATGTCCGCTCCTCGGCTACTGTTGCTCACGACCTGAAACGTTGCGTAACAACGTCCTAAGCTAATTGCTTAGAGAGTGAACTCGGGCGTAACCCGGAGTTCCATTCTCATGGTGCCAGGGAAAGCACAAACATATAGATATATGTGTGTATGTACTAATATTCTAATAAACAGGAATTGAATACATAAATCACTGTAAGCACGCAGCAATCACAATCAAGTCCGTACGACAAGTCGGCCGTACGACAAGTCGCAGGACAGAGTCCGTCAAATCGTCTCTACGCGCACCATGCGTAGGTAGGTACTCCCCATGTGCGTAGCACAACCACCTCTCTCCTCGGATTCCATCTACTCCGCAACCACTCGGAATCCGGCATAAGTATCTTTTTATTTTCTCCGCCCGAACACATCACCCCACCCTAGCATCGATG
>NW_010964923.1:2565266-2582761 GCF_000463585.1 Tarenaya hassleriana
CTCCGCACGAGACCCCGAGAAGCTCCAGCACGGGACATCTCAGGCCACGGACCTCGGACGACCATGGACCACCCAAGCCCGACTTCCTGACACCCCAGAGCTCCTCTCCCAAGTCGCGTACCAGCCCAGACCAGTTTAGGACAGCCCGTGACCGAGATTGGCCCAAAACCTCGGCCATGGTCCATGACAAGTTCATGGACGTGTCCGAGGCTTTGTCTCATGGCCAAATCTCGGCCCTAGGCCCATTAGACAGCTTAGGCGTGTTTCCTTTTTGTTTTAGGCATGTTCTAGACTCTTCCTTTTCGGTTTAGGCAAGTAGGGATCAAAAGGGAAGATATGGGAAGTGAGAAATGTCAAGTTTCCTTTTTGTGGTTTTGTGGTAACACCTATAAAGGGGCGCCGACCACAAGGGGGGAACTTAAGCTCGCAAACCCCCAAATCTGCTCCTTAACTCCCGAACCCCGTTCTTACATCACCGGCCTTCTTCCTTTCTCCTCCTCCTCGGTGGCTCTCAAACCACCGTGCGTAGAGGCTTGTTAAGGGTCGACGATCCTCCTTGTACCTTTTCTTGATTATTAATAAAACACCCCGCCGTACCGTCGGCGTTCTTCTCCCTCTCTTCTCTCGGATCTCACCTCAACCACCACACTTCCCCCTCATTCTCTCGGACCCTAGTCCTTGAGAAGGCTTAGTTGGGCTTCTCGGCACTCCTACACGTCCCTAGCACGTCCGGACTGCCTCCCGTCTTCTCCACAGGCCCAATTGCCTCACGGTTCAGCCTAGCTTCACCTTAGGCCCGTGACATGCACCAAATGTTGGCTGTAGAAAGACGTGCACTCAGGAGAGAAATAAGGCGTAGGCATCACATCAAATGTAATGTTTTTTTACGTGCATAATCTTTCCATTTACCTTGCAATTATTCTCACAAATGCACACGGAGATTGATAGCCCCCTCCATTGAGGATGTCTCTGAACTCAAAAGGTTGCTTCAAAAAGAAACTCAACTGAAGATTGCGGCTGATGAGGAAATCAATTCGCTAAAATTTCAAATCTCTTAATTGAAAAAATCACAAATATATTTCGAAATCTTCCTTCTTAATTCTTTTGATTTCTTGGTTCATTTCTCCCACTCAATTTACTTATGACTCTCTATCTCTTTATTTTGTAGGTATCATGGAATTCTGAAAACTTTAAACTCTGCAAGATGTTGGAAAATAAGCCACGACATAAAAAAAATTCGAAGGGAAAATAGTGACATTGCAAACTCAATTGCTGCAACTAAGACTGAACCCTGATGATGAGGTACTTATCGACAGATATATTTTCATGAAGAATACCTACATATTAATCTTTTTATCGAACATTTAAAGGGATTTTTTTTCCCGAGGATGTTACTTGCTTTACGCATTGTTTTCGTGTACTGGCGGACAAGCAAAAACCTCGAGAAACATGGTTCAGTGAGAACTCCCGCTGCTGTAGATTCTCATGTGAACCATCAGGTTTGTGATGCCTCTTAACCAAAATAGTAGTAAGTTTTCTATATCATTGATTTTTTATAATATGGATAATTTGTTAAGGGTCCGTACAATTTTGGTCTCATGCCTCATTTTAGAGGTTTCTATAGCTACTAATTTATGAGGTTGTTTACCCAAAATTTGCTTTGATTTGAATTTTTCAGAAAGAATAATGTCGTTTTTTATGGCGATGAGATGAATGTGAAGTTTTCACAAGATGTGATTTCAAGATGAATGTCAGGCCTTCTAACGGTGATTCACTTGGTACCAGTTACGTTTTTTATGGTGATCCACTTTTTAGAATCCAGATTCGTTTCTCCGATCGGCGATAAACTGTTTTCCATACCACCATCATTCAGCAGACAAACTGTTTTTCATCCAAAAAAATCCACATCGGAGATTCGAATATGAGAGTTGAAGATTTTACGGTACATATTCATCATATTCTCATCCTAAATGTATAAAATTGGACCCTTTACCTCTTTTGATATTTTGTTACCTATATTTTGTCTAAATTTACTCTCTACTAAATCCGATATGTTTCTCTCATATTGAAAAAAGTACCAGTTTGATCATACTTTTAACCTCATGGTCTAGATTTACATACCCTCATTCAAAGGTTTTATGTCTCTTCTCATGCTAAGTTTACATACCCTCATCCAAAAGTTTTACGTCTCTTCTCATACTAAGTTCTAAAAATGGGAGAGACGTTTAGTTTAATAGATGAAAATTGAAGAGAATTGGAGAAATATTCGTAAACTGAATTTCAGCGACTCAAGTCTACCTAAAACATATCGTACCAAGTATTTTTTTATAGAATTTGTAATGGAAAGGAAAAAAATTGATATACATTGGAATAATCAAAAGGAGAATGAATGTTAAAGACTCCTAAATCTAATGGATATAAGCACGTAATATAATTATAGATTTATAATAATTTAATATATTTTCGTTATATCAAATAAATAATCCAAATCATCTATGAGGTTTATATTTCTTTACTTCTTTGTTTCTTTTTTGTTTCTTTATATATAATATTTTATAATAATTCAATCTTACGAAGATTTTTTTCTAAATCAAACGAATAAAATATATCATTTTTAACTAAATTTATATCATTAAATATTATACAATATATAATAAATTTATTATAATTAAACAATAAAATAAAATAATATCAAAAAGTGGTAAAAAAACATTGATTGACCCATTAATGAGAAAAAGCGACAATTATATCAAGAAGTGGTAAAAAATATTGATTTGACCCTAAGAAAAAACGGAACACTATTCATGAGCCCATTAAAACTAATTATGATTAGAGTAAATGTAAGTATTTCTTGAACTTGACGCCTCAACTTCCTCTTGATTTCACGGCGTAGACGATCAAAGTCCCGCTCTTGGCGGCCAACACAGCAGACGTGGAAGAACCCGTGTTTTCTGTTTTATTATTCAATTTAAATTATTTCTACGACTATATAAATTAGGATGAAATTTATGAATAGAGTTAAGATCTTCGTGGGGCCAAAGTTTAGTATTCTCTTTTGTCTTTTTTTTCTCTCCCATACAGAAATATTTTTCTTCGGTTTTTGTTTTTGGGTTCTGATTAAATCCAATATTTGTAATATTTCCATTGATTGTAAATTTCTATTAGATGAGAGAGGTGGGTGGGTGAGATATTGTAGAAGAAGAGAATGAGTTTGAGAAAAGATCTTGCTCTCTAATTCATGGAAAATTTTGGGATGCTATCATAAACATGGATGAATACATAAATGGAAGAATTCATAAATCCGAAGGGAAAAGAAATCTGAGACAGTAATGAAAGATGGTACAAATTATTGGAGATATGGAAAAATTGTAATCTTTTACATGAAATATTCCTAATGTCTAGATATTGTTGTTAGTCATATCTACACATACAAATAGCTGATTTGGTAATGTTAAGTAGAGATCTAAAATATAAAAAACTTACCGTTAATACAGATTGGTTCAAGATTTTTTATATAATTATTAAGAATTTATATAAATTTAAAATATATGAATTTTTAATATAAATATAATTCAAAATTTATAATAAAAATATACTCTAAATGATTATCATATTTTTTGAAAAAAATGTCATTATTATCTAACATCCTCACCATATCAATATCACCTTATGTTAAAGACAAAAAAAAAATATTTTTAATAAAGTCGCAAATACAAATTTTGTGACACCCGAAACCCGTATCCCGCAATACGAGTTGCGCCACATGGACAAGTAAAATAAAAATCGGATTTCCAAAAAATCCGCGGGAATTTAAACTTTTATTTTTAGAGTTCAGCGGAAGAAACTTTCTTACATACATATACGGTACATTATTCCAGTGGTAATTATACATACACAGTGGTAGTATCACATTATTACAAACCATAAAAGTCTACCACCGATATAACACAAACCGTTCCCCGAAAACGTAATTGTACCGTAGAGAATAATTATACATGATCACACGGCAGGTCACACCAGTCTTCGATGTCCGCTCCTCGGCTACTGTTGCTCACGACCTGAAACGTTGCGTAACAACGTCCTAAGCTAATTGCTTAGAGAGTGAACTCGGGCGTAACCCGGAGTTCCATTCTCATGGTGCCAGGGAAAGCACAAACATATAGATATATGTGTGTATGTACTAATATTCTAATAAACAGGAATTGAATACATAAATCACTGTAAGCATGCAGCAATCACAATCAAGTCCGTACGACAAGTCGGTCGTACGACATGTCGCAGGACAGAGTCCGTCAAATCGTCTCTACGCGCACCATGCGTAGGTAGGTACTCCCCATGTGCGTAGCACAACCACCTCTCTCCTCGGATTCCATCTACTCCGCAACCACTCGGAATCCGGCATAAGTATCTTTTTATTTTCTCCGCCCGAACACATCACCCCACCCTAGCATCGATGTCACCTCTCGATGCTAGGCGTGTCACCCGACTCCGGCATTGATGTCACCTCTCAATACCGGAGCTCACCAGACGTCGGCTACAACCGACGCCATCGACTATAACGAGAGAGCCAATCGCTGCAACTCTCCCTCGCCGACCGTCCGCCGCGGAAATACTTGTCAGGTTCGGGCCCGAACCTGGCAGAGTAAGTCCGTACCACCTCCTCGGGAGACCTCAATCTGCCCGAATCTCAGGTATGTGTGATGCCCTCATCTTCGGGATACTCATATCCCGGGGTCCGCTCCGTCGCTAACGGATACGTTGGCGCGGTTCTAAAAACCGTGTGTTCCTCGTCACGCAATAGTACCGACTACAATCGGCTATCCACGCAAGTCATCGGGGTGCCCATAACCGTCCTATCATTCGGACGTTGGCGCGATTACATTATCGCCACATTCACAATCATATCCCATACGGGTGACATCCGACCCAGATCAGATGGCCCGTAGATGGGACGCAATCTCGCAACCATCGTGCCATCATTCACAAACGTCTATTTCTACAATCACGCGCTAAACGTTAATCCGAACCCTTCCGAATTAACGCTAGTGCCATGCCAGCTACCCCGATCACATGCATTTATATAGTTTATTTACTATACATGCAATTCCGCTTGCGTAGTCTTTTATATTTCTTTATATATTTTCTTTCAGTCTTTTCATTCATACTACTGTATTGTACCTCCGGTTTGTACCTCCGGTACGACTTACCTGGTCCCGATCCGCCCGGAAAAATCAGTTCAGTTCGTTCCGTGGTTTTTACCCTTACCTTGTTTTTATTTTGGGTCCAGACTACGTGGGGTCTGGTCTGACCCATATTTTCGGTATATTTTACATTTTATCTTTTCTACCAAATTCGCACAAACACACATGATTTGCTACGGGTAATTCACCAAAAATTCTTATTTCACTCAAAGCATGAATCATACGTCATTTAATCATAGGACACTCCAAACCCAAACCCCATGTCAATAGACTTCCGAATTAAACTCGAATTCACTCACCTGTAACTTGCGTTCAAGTCTCCGTGGTATGTTTCTCTGTTCCCAGAGCATTTGTTATTTGTTCCTATGTTCCACAGCATTAGTTATCACCTAATAAGGGCTATATGGGTTAGGACACAACGCTAAAACAAGATACGAAGAGGGTCATGCCTTAGGAGGAATTCAAGCTCTCGGTATTAGTAAAACTCAGGCTTTAAACCCCTTCATGTTAGCTCATCTTCTATATTTCATTTATTTAAAGATTTGAGGATTTAAACAAAAGTGTTTTGGATTTAGAACAAAAAGGAAGAACAGAAAAATCAGACTTGGAAAGCTTGACAATATCAAGACTTATTTGTATGGGTCGAGATATGTGCTTCTCAACATGTCCTTTTGATATGAGCTAGATTAGGGACTTAGAAGCTTAGTGATTGAAGACGATTTGACGTGCAAACCAGAATAAAGTCAAGAAAAAAAAAGGGAGATGAAAAAAACAAAGAGTTCGAGTTAGGGGAAAACTCACCAAAAGCCGAAGAGGAATTAAGCTTAACGATGGTGGGATGTTTTCCTACTGAGACTGGCTTTTCTAGCAAAATTTCCCAGCCAAATCAGTTCTCTCTCTCCTATCTATCTCTCTTATTGTTGGTTACACGAAACAAATTGGAAAAGTTGAACGAATGATGTGGGTTTAGGGGGATTTTGCACGTGATAGTGGTTAGTGGCATTTTGGTAAATAAGTGAAGTCAGAAAAATGGATGGAATGTGATGATGGTGTCGCGTGACACGTCTGAAGAGGGGGAGGAAAAATGTGAAATCTGATGGTGGAATTACTTTCCTCATATTATATATATATATAGACCTTTGGTGGTAAAACCACTTCATACGCTTAGTTTATTATGAGCCAATAGAAATACTTAAATTTTATGGATTGAGTTTGCTTTTATAAGTGGAGAAAGCTGTAGACACGTGATTATAATCATTTCTATGGCTTTATAGAATAATTAATAGGAAATGGAATGACTGAAATTTGAGGATTAAATAGATGATTATGGCATGGAGATGATAATTTAGATTTTAGATTTGGAATTGATAATTCTTGTACTCATAATCTCTTTGTGTCTCAAATTTAATTTAAGACCAAGATTAGCACTCGAATTGTCGTTAGATCGAATTTTGGGTTTTAATTTATTTTGCGAACTTTTGAGCCTGGTGATTAATTGTTAGAATTAAGGGAGAAAAATTTAGGATCCTAATGGAATTAGCATCAAGATGATATTCTCAGTTTGTCTTGAATGTGATTCGTTCGTTCAAACACGAATATTTGTTCATTGTCTAGCTCAAACGTTTCCTTTCGTTCAAACCAACTCAAACAAAATTCTCAGTTTGGGTTATGCTCCTTGTTTTGTCGTGGTTCCTGCATGTTGGTATACCTAAATCTCACAACTCAATTTGACAATCGAGTTTTGGGAACGGGTTATTACACTTTACTTTTTATACAAATAATAATAATACAAATATTTATGAGATATAATACCAATATTCCAATATAACATGTCATTAAGGGATGGGTAATACGTGTAGACGAGAGTTTGAACATATTTATATCTTCTTGTTTTAGCACATGAAAATTAGAGACAACATCTTTGTTCCCCCTTTTAGTTACTCCTATAGATTCCTCTAAAACTTCTCTTATTACATAACCGATTCTCAGTTTCAGGCACATTGTGTTCTACGAAAATCTTGAGCCGACAAGAGCCCTGTTATCAGCTTCTTCAGCCTCTCAGCCCCCGGTCCCGGCCTCAGCTCGGTCCCGTTTCCCGAAACGATCATCTCTCCTTCCCCTCGAAACCACCCTCCCGGGACAAACACGTCAGGGCTACTCTTCCCTAGAAGTTCGGAATCGATCCTGTCGAGAACCGGCTCGTTGTTTCCGAACTTTCTCGCGAAGGGAGCGTTGCTTCCGACCATTCTGTCGAAATGGTCGGTCGTAAGGAAGTGGGGATGCTGTTTCGGAGGGTTGTCCCACGAAATGAAATGGAGGTCGTGGTTCACGGTCGTGTTCTTGAATTCGTCGGCGTTGCAAATGACCGTGTGGAAGTATCCCTCGGGCGAGGATAGGAAATTCGAGTAGTACATTAGGGTTATCCTCGGGAGGTTGTCCCAACCGAATAGCGAGTACTCGATGAACTGACGGGAAAGCATCATCCACGCGGATCCTGTCGGAAAAATTCGAGACGGATAAACGCAAGTATTAGGGGACTAGACGAGAAAGCAAGAGATAGGATGGAAAATAAACGGAACGGATACTTGTAAACTCGCCTGTGAAAAGCCGATACGCAGATGGCATGCTTCGCTTCTCGGTAACCCAAAATACATCCGATTTCTCGAGGCTATACAGCCCGGGATCGATTATTACGGGTTTCGCTCTGTGCCATCTGCAGATTCAATACATACATTAACCAAAATTCACATCTGATTAGAATGGAATCAAGACAGAGAACAGATCGAAATAGCTTACTCTTTCCAACCGATGTCGCTCGTATGCTCGATAAAATTGAAGTCTCGGGGAACTGTCGAGAAGACGTGAAGCAAATCTGTCGAGTAAACAGAACGAACAAACAACTTAATCGGGAGAGCGGTACAACCTAAGAGATTTCCTAGAAAGCTTATTACATGAACCGAGCTAGTCCCGGGTTATTTCATCGAGCCGTGTCATACGTCTCGGGACGAAGCTAACAAAATTTTCGGGTTCCGATTAAAAAGAGTTTGGATTTCTCAAAGCACGAGACTTTATCCGAATTCTTCAAGATCAAAGTGACCAAAAATCTGGTAAGCTCCTCCTCATACATGCATCAAAGCAAGAACCAGCAAGTTTCTCAGTGACCCAATATCCATTTTCATCAAGGGAAATCTATGTAATGTACAAATTCACCATTCTAAACGATCCACCATATCAACAAAATGAGAACAATATCGAATCAAATTCGGAATCAAGGGGCCGAGAAATCGAGAATTTCAACTGAAATCTAACAAGAACCAAAAACATCACCACCAATGTCAGAAAACCACAACGAAAACAAAGACTCAAGAGTTCAGATTTCTCGGAAAAGCTACAACTTTGTCTGAATTCTTCAAGATCGAAGCTGACCACGAATCTTGAAGTTCCTCGTTCGAAAATTATGCATTGAACCCAGAATTAGCAAGATTCTCAGAAATCAATTTCCATTTTCAGCAATCTTGATTGGCCAACCAATGCATACACACATACACACTGATAAATCAAGTATTTCAACAAAATACAACTAAGGATCAGTGGAGAGCAACAATGCCATATTCAGACAATATTTCTCGCATTTCCGAACTCAACAAGAACCAAAAACGTCAGCACCAATTTCAGAAACCACAGTGGAAACAAAGACGAAGCAAATCTAATCATTTTACCGTCTTGAGTGACCAGAGGATAATCAGAAGCACTGAGGTTGATGAACCAATCCCACGCGCCGCCGTGCCGGAGCAAAACCGCCGCCGCGTGAAGCGTGTTGCTCACCATCGTCGGTCCCCTGTAAGTAACCAGATTCGCCCTCACGATCGTTCTCACGTTCCCAACCGCTGCGAACGAAGGCTCCTCCGCCGTAAACCTCGCCAGCTCCATCCGCTCCTCCGCCGTCGCCTCCAGGTCCAGATGAACAACGTACTGATTCCTCGGGTGGTACAGAGCTCTCAGAGCCCTCTTCAAGCTCTCGCAATCTCCTCTCGAGCCGGAGATCAGGTAGGCGATTCTGGGTATGGGTTCTTTTGAAGTTTCCGTCACGCGAAGCTTCGATTCGACGAACTTTGGACGAGGTTTCGCGGCGGCGCGTGGGCTTATACGGCGGCGAGAGAATGCGTAGGCACGCAGGAGTGAGGAAGTGGAGAATGTGGAGGTGATGATGAGGAGAGTGGAGGCGATGAAGAAGAGAATCAGAGACAGAAACCATACTTTCCTCTTGTTCTGATGCTGAAGCTTCGAGACATCCATCAATGGCGGTTTCGGGAAGCGGAAAGAATGATTAGACATTCTGGGTTTCCGAGTTTTTGCTCATCTCATTCATCCAAAACCAAAAGCACAGATTTTCTTCTTGGGATTTAGAAAATCTGATCAGACACTACTTTCATGTTCTTCATCTGATAAAAAAAAAATTGATTCTTTTCAAAAACCCTTGAATCAATGTCTTGGGTTTTGGGAGAGAAGAATCTGTTTGAGCATTGCAAAAGTGTGAGAGGTGATTTGTGGCAATGATTCGTGTAGAATTTTTGGGGTCTACCACTTTTGTGTTAAATGCATATATGTTCATATAGTTGCTGTGACGGTGGAAGAGAGAGAGAGAGAGAGAGAGAGAGAGAGAGAGAGAGAGATTCATCTTCCATGGAAACGAATAAAGAAAAGGTATTTTTCTCTCATCATCATGGTGAATAAAGATATTTTTCGTTGATTTTTATTATATTTGATCATTTTACATATTTGAATGTGAGTTTTGATAGTTATCTAGAAAAAGATTTTTCTTTTTGTAAACTTACCCAACAAAAAACATAGTTTTATTGAATTATAAAAA
This sequence comes from Tarenaya hassleriana, assembly GCF_000463585.1. Lineage (NCBI taxonomy): Eukaryota > Viridiplantae > Streptophyta > Magnoliopsida > Brassicales > Cleomaceae > Tarenaya > Tarenaya hassleriana. The sequence continues at coordinate 2,575,338 of NW_010964923.1, forward strand.
CGTAATAATTAACACGTAAATAAATTTTACCAAATCAAAATAATTTCAATATTTTTAAACATTCCGAAATTCCAAACTCTATGATGTATTTTTGTATGAACTTTTCGAAATTTCCATGTTGTTAATGTAATCGTGCAATTTTCATATAATTTTTTTTTATTAATTTATCCAATGTAATAGGATAGTTTTTGTGATTATAATTCTTTAATTGACTCATCAGTGTAGATAAATGTTGGCATCATTAGATCTTAATATGGGAGTTGTTGGTCCTCCACTTAATGCTTTTAGTTACCACAATACTTGAAAATATTTAAGGCATGAAATATATGGGAAGCATTTACAATATGCTTTTTATTGCCAAATGATCTTCTAGTGATTGTTAAGCTCTAAATCAGATCATATAAGTTGGGTTTGTTATATATATTTTCAAGGTCCTGATTTAAAAAAAAAGGTTTACGTGTTGGTCCGTGACGAATTGATACAGAAATATTTGCCAATTCTTGCGGGTCATGAGTGAATTTGTGGGCCTAAAAAAAAAAAATTTTTGTCTTTTATTTGTATTATTGGTTTATTATATAAGTTTTTAGTAATATACGTTTGTTAATATATTATTTGTTCTTAGTTATTATAAATACATTTTTTTTAGTCTTGTTAATTTATAAATTTTAATACCATAAAAAAAGTTATTCAAAATAGAGCTTTAGATTTCAAAAACTTGATCTAGAATTTGATGAGTTGATAAAAATCTTTACTTTTAAAAATTTTATTTTGATTTTTTATAATTTATTGGTTAGATTTATTATATTATATTTGATTTGACTTTTACAACATATCTGATTTAAAATGCATTATATTTGTGTCACAATGCAATTTATGATTAAAAAAAACATTTGGTGCGATAATTGGTTTGATATCGAAAATTAGATGACTCCGATTAGTAATCTCAACTACTATTGATATATAGTTTGCAATGGTACAAAATACAAAAAAAAAAATGTATAGCAGCTTATATCGTATTCTAAATATTTATTTGAATATTCCAAACAAATAATATTATTTGAATATTTTTAAAATTATAAAAAAAAAGTTGACAAAAAGTGGTCAGAAAAAAAAAAAGGTAAATTCGAATTATGAGATTCGATTAAATTTTTTTTTTCATTATATGTGAATTAGATGATTTAGATCGACGTGACGAGATGATGAAAATTGGTGGGTGGGACCAACAAAAAATTATGTGAAACTCCACTCTTGTGGGACCGACCCATGTTTATCTCAATCTTCGACTCATTGAGTCATAGTTGTGGTTCTCCTCTAATTTTGAATATTCAAATATAATTAGATTCTTCAAATAATTTATTAAATTAAAATTTTTCAACCATTTCTTTAGTTGGGGTCAAATCCTAGTCATTATCATTTGAGACACTTACCAAAATATGAAATCTCATTTACTTTTGAAACAATAAATATCAATTGAGTTTTGATATATTGGTGAATTGAGGCTAATCTTAATAATTAGTTTAGGAGAGAGGAAATAGATGAGCGTTGAATTTTAAAATTTCAAATTTTAGGAATAAATTGAAAACATGTTAAATTTTATTTTTTATTAATTAGTACCTATAGAGATTTGTTATATCATTTTAACGGATAATTTCATAATATGTATTAGACATTGTTTTAACACATTTTTTTTAGTTTCATATTATTTTTATGAAATATTTATCAATTTAAATAAACGTAACTTGAATATATATATATATAATTAATAAATTAAAAGATATTTATAATATTAATCTATAAGTCATTTTTCCAGTTTTCATAAATTGGTGTTTTTAATGTAGAACTAACTAAAAATAATAAAAAAATGTCCAAATAGTATGTGTAAAAAAAAATCTTCGAAAACTATTGCTTTTAACTATAAAAAAAATACAAAACTATCCTCGAAACTTGATATAAATTAAGCCTAAAAATTTCAAACATATGGATCATAAAAATTTTCAATTTAAAAGAGAAGATCATGTGATTCATATTACTGAAATTTTAATTTTGCTGACGTGGACTGTTGTGGTTCTACAAAAACAAACAACCGTGTACATTACATTGATTCAATGAATTTTATTATTTGAATAACGCGGTCAAGGAATATAACAATATTTTAAATTTTTATATTGTTTTAAAGTTACAAATTTTTAGAAAAATCGTTATTTTTTTCCACTACTCTTTACTTTTTATACAAATAATAATAATACAAATATTTATGAGATATAATACCAATATTCCAATATAACATGTCATTAAGGGATGGGTAATACGTGTAGACGAGAGTTTGAACATATTTATATCTTCTTGTTTTAGCACATGAAAAATTCAGACCCTTTTTTTTTCAAAACTAGATTTTGACAACATCAGAAGAAATATCCCAAGCTCAAACTTTAAATTTGGAGAATAATCTTATAATTTAAACCATATGAATGATTTTCGGCTTCAGATTAGTCTGAACTTTCGTCTAAGATATTCGGTTATAAAAAAAATATGATAGATATGTGGAAACCAATTCATCCTTTTAATATATTACGATGCAGATAGATTCTATATGGCCACAAAGAGAGAATAAAAAAAAAGATTGACAGTGGAACGAACAAACCCTAATTGAACCCAACCCCACTTGCTTGATATACAAGAAAACCTTTTTTGTTTTTGTTCTTTTTAAGACATGTAATACAGAATGACGTCACGGAGAAGATGACTCAGTTGCTTGATGTACAAGAAACCGCCTCTTTCAACAGTTCTCTTCAACTGAAAAACCTTTGCCGCTCGCCATTTCCACCGCACCTTTGCCCTTTCGTGGCTTGAACCAGAAGGCACATATCATGTAAACCACGATATTGATCCCGCTCAGGACAGCCAGTAACCAGTAGAAGCGATCGAGCCGACCGTGGTTAATGTTGTCGGCTAACCATCCTTGTCCATTTCCGGAACTTCCCGTCACCTTTTTCACCACAGACACCAGGAAGCTGCTGACGAAAAACCCTAACGACAACGTTGTCAAGAAAAGACCGGTGCTCATCGTCTTCATCCCTTTGGGTGACTGAGTTATGAAGAAATCGAGTTGGCCCGTGTATATAAAGGCTTCTCCCGAACCCACGAGGAAGAACTGCGGCACGAGGAAGAACACACTGATCGGTAGAGTCTTGCTATGAGCTGTGGTGACGGATTTCGCTACCGAGAGACGTTTTTGCTCGGCCAGAGCCGCAGCCGCCATCCCGAGCGTAGACAGAACTAGTCCAATAGCCATTCTTTGCAAGTTTGAAAAGCCTGAAATGTGTATATACATATATATATGGATTACATTAGTAGATCAAGAGAAGGTTTGAATAATCGTGAATGTCGCTTTCTTTACCTGGTTTCCCTTTCCATTTCTTCCAGAGAGGCATTATCGCACGGTCATAAACCGCGAGAGTGATGAGAATAGCCGCCACGAAGAAGACTGTAAGTGAACCTGCAGGGATCATGAAGCCTCCGATGGTACGTTCCATTGTCGATGCTTGTTCAACCGAGAACGTTATCATCTGTGCATATGTTGTCCAAAAGATTATGGTAGTTGCCCAAATCGGCAAGAGCCTAACCATCATTTTCACTTCCTCGATCTTTGTAACCGAGCATAACCTCCACGGGTTTGGAATCGCCGTTCCATCGAGGTTTTTGTCGAAATCTCCTTCCGCAACTATTGCCGCCTTGTCCAATAAGCTACAATCGAAAACACGAAAAAAGATATCGACCCAATCCTTATACGATCTTTGAGATACTAACTAACCGATGAGACAAAACACTTACTGAAACTGGTCGGTATGTTCGACCCGTAAGCCCTCGGGGGCATCCTCGTATAGATAAGCGACGCTTTGAGGCAATTCCATCTTCCTCTTTCTCGAGGAGGCGGCCAAAACTTGTAAAATCTGGACAACTGGACTCCCCTGGCTCTTCTTGAACCGGTACCTCTTAGTTCCGGACAGGAACAGTACAATGGCTATAACCATAGACACAGTGCAAATCCCATAAGCCCAGCTTCTCCCCACCTCATCTTGCATGTAAACAAGTACTGTGACAGCCATCAACGTTCCCATGCTTATGAAGAAGAAGAACCTATCAAAACCATTGACGCAAATTATAAGTACCATTGATTTGTAAGAACAGATCATAATGCAGTACGTTGTTGTCTGAAGATAGAAAAAGCTCGAACCTATTGAAGAAGTAAGCCATTTGCGACTTTTCCTTGGGGTCCTTGTCGTCGAACTGGTCAGATCCAAATCCAGAGACACTAGACTTGAGTCCACCTGTTCCAAGGGCTATGAGGTAAAGTGCTATGTAGAGAATTGTCATCTGAAACCCGCTAGCGGGTTTGCAGTGTTCGCCATGGTGGCACGGTGGAGGACGGAGCCCGGGCAACTTCGTAGCTAATGCTAAAGAACCAGTTCCCTGTTCATAGGAAGTGAAGAATCATTAAACTTCAAAGCATTCTTACCAGGCACTAGGTACAAAATCCATGCACCTTAGGAACAACTCATGTCAGAATTTTGATATTAAAAAAAAAAAAAAAAAACCTAGCTTTCACATAGGGTGTCAAACGGTCCGGGCCGGCAGTTAGCCCGAGGGATTACGGGTTTGGGTTGGGTCCGGCCCAAATTTTTTCGGGCTTATAAAAGCAAGTCCAAAATCCGACCCCGACCCTATAAAATTGGGTTTGGGCTCGGATCGGATTGGGTCAAGATGACCCATTGGATTAGTTTTTTTTTCTTTTATTTTTTTCACAATTTCTTTTGTAAATCGGGTTTTTAGACGGTTTCTAAGTCTGTCAGATTTAACCTGATCAAACCTGAAATTCGATTTGAGTTCGATCCAAAAACCCAATTTTTTTTTACGGATCTACAAATTCAAACCCAAACCCCACTATTTTTTGGGCGAATTCGGGCCGGATTTTAGGTCTCGGACCAAAATTGACACCCTACATTCCAAGACATGTAAATAGATATTTTTCACAGTGGAAAATCGTGTTTTACCAGCAATTGAACGAAGGCGAAAATGGCGATGGTTTTGAAACGGCCGAGGAAGGAGTCGGCGAGGAAGCCGCCGAGCAGGCAGAGGAGGAAAGAGGTTCCCATGAAATCGGTGACAATGTTTGCAGAGGTTGAGCTCGGCAGATGCATTGTGTCCATCAGATATGTCACCAAGTTCACTGCTATTCCCATTGTTGAAAGCCTCTCCACTATCTCTATCCCTGCAATTTTAATATAATCCAGTTTGTTTTTTTACTTATATATTATTCAACCAAAATACAAAAATTATAAACCAGACAAAAATACAATATTACAATAATGGTTTTAGCATAAGTAAATACACGTTACAAACATGATAATTCAAGCATAAGTAAATAGTAACTTATTAATAAAATCTAATGATTATTTTTTGTGATGGGTTTAAGATAAAGACGACTACACTACACATATTTTTAAGATATATATATATACGTTTTGAATCGAATTGAATCAAGTAATAAATATAGTTAAGTGAAATTCAATATAAAAACGGATTAAGCATACAACAACACCACCAACTCATTCCCAAGTTCATTTATAAAATAAAATTTGAAAAAATCGAACTATTTATAAAACCATTTAAAATCCAGACGAAAATAAAAGTTAAAAACATATTTAGTGAGCGGATATTTTTAAAAAGTGTAGAATGAAACCAATTTTCGAAACACTATATATATAAAAATAGAATAAATATAAATTTCTCTTGAACCGAAAAATTCAAATTCAAAATTCACACAATGGACCAAAAATAAAAATAAAAATAAAAATATCTCCCTGTATGCCCGATCTAATCTGTTTAAGAAACCGAATCTGTTAGAAATGATTCAAAGATTGATTGATTTTGGATTTTTCAGAGTATGATTGAGACAACCACTATTATCAAAAATCGTGGGTCGGAATCTGTAGACACATACATTCAATTATTGCAATTAAATTATTCCAATTTGTGGGCCCACATAAGCAAATTAGCATAGAAGACGTGTTTCTGTAATCAGGCAAAAGGTGGGACAATGGAATAATAAGTATCCTTTGGAAAATGCCATGAAATTCTCTCCTCACGCAAGATATGATAATATTCGAATATGAATCAACGGGATGCCGCATCCTTCTTAATCTACCATAAACTATAACTTATATGATCATACAAATTAGTCGGACCAAATAATTAAATAACATTTATTTAGAAAAAATTGTAATTCCGAAATCAGAAAATCAAAAGACTAAACATTTTATGCGTATAATATATGAGAGAATCTCTTGATGTGAGTTCCTATGCTTTAAAATTACAATAAGGCAAAATAATATTAACCGACTATGTATATGGAGACGGGTTGTATTTTTCCTAGGTAGACATGTGAATATACTTGATCTAATGTTATATTCATTTTATTTTATTTTGGGATATAAAAATGAATAAAAAATTTGAATGGGACGTGGTATTAATCCTAAGTAGAAGAATATAATTAAACATAATCAATAATACTATATATATATATATATATATATATATATAAGTTGGAGATTTTAGATGGGGACCCCATGTGGTGTGTCCCCTTCGCCTTTTCCACCTCCTTTGGTATCTCCTTCACTCAAATTAGAAAAAAGCTGAACTAAACGTGATAACTCATACATATATTTGCATGCATACTTATACATATATATATATACACACACGTATATATACATAAATATAGATATGTTTATGTATATGTGTTTATCGAGTGTGATGGGTTTTATAAGATGAACCCGTGAACAAAATTCATAAAGTTTGCCAAGTGGGTTATCTCGCTATCCATGCATTTATTGACTATATATATTGGAAATAATTAAGCCTTCACCAACCATATGTGCATGAACAACTTATAACCTCTTTCTCCTCATCATAACTATAACACATACACATACATAAACATGTATGCATGCATGCATGCATGCATATTGGATAACGTTCGAGCATGTGCAGCGCATGTGTCCTCCGTCTTCATGTGAATTATTAGAGATATGATAGAATTATTATGTAATCTACATATAGGATATGCTTTGGAACACAAACACATGAACATGTAGAATATATATATATATATATACTGTTATTTTGGGTGTTTCTAGCTGTAATACGTGGCCCATGGAAATGACATCAAGACAAGGATTTTACGTATTAAAATGCGTCTCTAAGGCATTAATTATACACCTTTATGGGTGAATCAATAAAATCCACTTCCATTGAAGAAATCGGCACAATCTCATGTCATTAAATACAAAGCCAATCAAAATGGTGAAGACGTTGTGTATATATATATATATATATATATATATATATATATATATATATGTAGG
>NW_010964923.1:2582817-2663801 GCF_000463585.1 Tarenaya hassleriana
AAATATATAGGAGACGAACCGAGAATGAGAGCGGCAGGGACCCAACCACCGGTCTTGGATTTCTCAGCAGGACGACCCATGTAGTCCACAGCATCAGCCACCGTCCAACTCCCCTTGTTCTCCTGTATAACCAACACAAATAAATCGCCGTTCAAACACTCTCCCCTAATCTCAGAACCAATTCATATGAACCATACAAGTAAAGAAAGCCGCGGAAATCAAGAAAATAGTCTAACCATTTTCTTGTTTGGGGGTTATGAGAGAGAGAGAGAGAAAGAGATTCTTGCAAATTCTGTAGTGGTTGTATGTTTGTGGGTTTTGCACTCCAAAGCCACACAAGCAAAATGTGTTGGTGAAGAGCACGCCTTTATATAGGCACAAAAACATGTAGAGGAGCTTGGAAAGTTTTTTTTTTTATAAAAAAATATGAATAATAAAAAATAAAAAAAACCGACCGTCCACTATACGAAATTCAGACAGAACAGAAAAAGCAGAGGCTTATGGATTAGGTTCATCACACCTTTTTATTTTTCCCCGTGTGAATTTTCCAGCAATCTTTTAATTTTATCTCATATTTTTTTTTCTGTAATTCTCATTTTTGTTTTTAATACAAATTCTATTAATTTTCCATGGGCGTGGAGCCGACACGGAACTATATACACTGTTGATTAGGTTAATTCGAATGCGGCACTATATCGACGGGTTAATTTATAATAGTTATTATTTACAATGGCACTGTGCTGTTATTTCTTTTCTCTCTTACTTTAAAATAAAAATATTTTAGTTTTTTTTATTTTGTAAAAAAACTATTTTTCGCATCTAGAAATGTAACAACAACAGCTAGATGTTATAAAATATGAGAGATTCCTTCCGCTTCCCTTTCAGTTTTATGGGCATGAACATGGAGATATGGGATCCATTTTTAAAATAAATATCATCTAAATTATATACATATATATATATATATATATTCGCAAATCATGTCCGTTGTTTTTCTTCCATTTAAAATATTTTGACCTTGTTTTTCTTTCCGATAAAAAACTTGTTATCATATATATATATATATATATATATTAAATAATGTTTCGGCTAATAAACCGATTATGGTACAGCTCTCACATGGTAATCCGATCTTATCTAGTAAACCATATTAGATCGATAGTGTAATCTCCGTTTGAAACATTGGAGGTTCATACATACATTGGGGTTCAATCCTTCCAAAATTATCAAAATTAAACGAAAAACATACAAAGTTAATAATTTTTTGCTTTTAAAATCTTATTTTATCTATTTGTTTATTAAATTTCTAAAAATTTGTCGATATGGAGACGATTTTCATATATAAAATACATAACTTGATTATACATATACATATACACACACACACATATATATATATATGTATATAATTGATGGAGGAGATGAAATCAAAATGATTTTATGTTGCGGGATGTGAACCACAGCAAGCTTACATTGAATCGAGGGATAGGGAGAGTGAGTGTTAGTGCTTCTAATGCCCCACCAAACCAAATATGATGAAGTGTTCAAGCCACAGACAGCTTGCCTTTCTCTCTCTTTTAACTTGGCATATTTTTTCAAAAAACATTTTTGTGGTTTTATTTTTGTTTTAATTTTAGTTGTTAGTTTATTTTTAAGTTTTTAAATTTTAAATTTTTTTATTTCGGAGAGTATGCAGCAATTTGATGCAATGGGCAGGGATTTAAAGGGATGTTCACGTCCATATGCAAATGTAAACAGTGAATAACGTTGTATAAGACTTTATAACAGAAGAGAAAATAATGGAAGTGATTTAGGTTAGATTTTCTATCATTGTAATTGGACTTCATATAAAATACAATACAGACTATAAAAAGCTGTGATTTTTGTGACCGCCTTTTTTCCATTTATAGTTAAAAGGAAATACAGTTCACGAGTGTATCTATCAAACTCTTTCGAGAAATTATTAGACAAATTTTAAATTCATATCAAAACAAACAGATAAATTTCGATTTCATGTATGTATGTATGTATGTATGTATGTATGTATGTATGTATGTATGTATGTATGTATGTATGTATGTATGTATGTATGTATGTATGTATGTATGTATGTATGTATGTATGTATGTATGTATGTATGTATGTATGTATGTATGTATGTATGTATGTATGTATGTATGTATGTATGTATGTATGTATGTATGTCATCTCTTGAATACTTCTGTTTTGGAATATGAAAAATATAAAATATGTCAATGAATTTTATTTTTGACTGTTCGTTGGTGACAATGGATAGTGGTGGTGTGGGTGTACCGTTGCAAGAGTAGAAGTAATAGAAGTAATAATAGCGATGAGAATAAAGAAGCTATAAATAAAAATCATGCATGGATGGTTAATTTTAACGTCACAATACTAGATTAAAATAGCGAATGCTGAAATTAACTTTAAAACGATTAAGCGTTGCGATATTAATATATATTTTAAAAATAGAAATTTTAGATCGTAGTTCATAAAATAATAATAATATTTTTTTTTGCGAATATATGTGTGGGAATTAGAAAGAAAATTATGTATATTGTAATTATTATTAAAAGTATAAATTACAAAATTAGATGGTTGGAGAGGGGCATTATCAAAAATATCCTTATTTTGTTATTTCTACTTTAAGACCTACTCTTATGACCATGTGACTAAAATATGACAGAGAATTCTTATGTTCATATCTTGTATATCTTACTAATCATTTGATTAAAACATCATAAATTTAACGTTATAATCGATAAAATCAAAATGTGACTATACTATATTTCGGTCACATTGGTCACATGGTCACAAGGGTAGGTCTTGAAGTAGAAATATCAAAGTAAGAGTATTTTTGATATAATGCCGGTTGGGGATGGTGAAACGTAGAAAAAAGGAGATGAGATGAAATAAATACATCAAAATATGGACGGTAAAAAAAGGGACAGCAGTAGAAATACGGTAGTGGTGAAAAAAACGCAAGGCATTAATCAAGTAGTCTTGAAGAACACAGCGTCTAATTTATATCAATTTCCAGCAAGATTTTCATTGTTTTTATTTACAGAGTCACAATTTTGCAGAATTTTTCTAGGAAACCCATCTATTAGAAAAATCAGATGGTCCACATGAAACAAAAATATTTTAGTTTAGTGTCAATGGGAATTTAATTTTTAATGAATTGATTTAAATATTAAGATTAATTTTAGGGGTGTTTCAATTCCCCACCGTCATTCACCTTAATGCAGATGCTTGTGGATTAGATATATAGTTAATGCCATAAATGGGCCTGTGAGGAAAGATTTTAAAATGCTTAAATTGTTATCTCATTTTAAATGAAAATATTCCATATTCTTGTCAGATTTTAATTAGAAAAGGTACGTTCTCTTGAAAATAAATTTATTTTACTATTCACTCCCAAATTTCCTTCAGCCACAGTCATTTCATTTAAATTCCATATTCGTACTCATTTAAAGTGTTGGCTACGACGATGATTTGTATTTAAATTTAAATTGACCATATATTGTTTTTTATTTAATTTGTTTCTTTTGTAAAATACAGTATTTTCAAACTTTATGATAAAATTTAATTTCACTTGTGTGTGTTTTCGTCTGCCACATCGACAAAAGTGCATTATCATTAATTTTATTGTTTTTTACTTATGTAATATAATATATGATTTTTCATAAAGTTCCATGTCTAGAATTTAATTTAGTTAGTGATAAATTTTACGGTTTTTTTACTTTTATAAAAAAAGGTATTTGAAAAATATGAGTATGGATACAGCGAGAAAGAACAACAAAACAATGAAATCAAAATAAAAAATGAAAGAACCCGGATATGATCCTCTAGGCGTGATTTCACTTTCCTAAAACGTTATTCCCTCCCCACCGAGTAAAGGAGAATCCCGAGAATACGTTTAAAGATACAAAGAAGATCAGCAACGATTGATTCGCTCGTCAAAAGTTTTCCGAAATAGAAAAACCCGCGAATGAGAATGAACAAGAAAAGTTGGAGAAGAATTTGTAAAATTCTACACCGAAATGACTCCCAAATCTCTCAAAAATCAATTAGATTTCGTAACTTATGTGTTCAGACGTCTAGAAATGTTTTTAACGCTCCAAAAGTCAAAAGGTGCAAAGACATCAGAAGTTTTTTCCGAACGGTCACGATTTTTCGTTCATTTTGAACAGCTCAGAAAAATCAGGCGGGTCGCTCATTTTCTCCAGTTTTGTTCATTAGAGAAAATGAACTACCCGCTCATTTTTCCGAACGGTCGCTCATTTTCCCCAGTTTTCTTCATCAGAAAAAACGAGCTACCTACAATATCTTCCGATTAATCCTTAACGCTTAACCAATTCACGACACATCTTTTACAAGCATTTTACTCATCCACCATACTTATAATACACGTGAAATATGAATCCTTCGCGAGATTTTAAAATCCACCAATCTACTCTAATTTAACTAACAAAAGGAATAATAACAAAAAAAGATTCATATTATTATTAGATTTAGTACATGTTTAGTCTTTTTCTTATTCCTATTTTGCTATCTACTTTTTTTTTTATTTTCTTTTTTCGGGGCTAAGGTTGTGCTTGCTAGTTAATTGGTCTTTGTCATTCATAAAGCCTATTCGTATATTTCTTATATGCAATAATAGCTCCTCAATACAGAATTTCAAAGGATCAGTTGACTTTTTGTGTAATCGAACCCAAATTAAATCACAATCATTAATAAAAAAAAAAAAATTCGAGGCTCGATTGAGTTTACCTATACAGAAGAAGACCTTATACTAGTGTTAGAGGAAAATATACGTAGCCAATTTTCATTTCATAAAATATTTATATCGGTTATTAGAAAATATATAATACATAAAAACATCATTAACTACTGTTTTTTTTTTGTAATAAATCGGACAAGGAATATTCCAAATATACCGCACCACTAAACGTGGACATGCTTATAGCAAGAGTTGACTGATGTCCCAATGATTTGGACGTAGGGTCTTCCTTTAAGTTGACATTACTTGACTCCCTATCTCTGAAAAACAGTGTTTTTTATACGAGTTTATATCTTTTTTGTACACCAGAAGCTCTAACAAGATCTGCGGAATAATGATTTGGATTTTTTTCTCTATTTTTCGATATCAATAATATATATATATATATATATAGAGAAATGATATTGTTTTGAATTATAATATAACAAAGAAAGGTTATTTATTATTTATATATATATATATATATATATATATATTGATAATTCGAAAATTTACCGGAGTTTAATCCGATTATATCTCCTAGAGAATCGGGGAAGCCCATGTGAATGTCCTTCTCCGAGTGAAGACTCATCTCCGGATTGGGAAGGAGCGTTAAAAAAAATCAGATAATTGTTTCAATGTGAACTTAGTTATCAAGAGTTTAATTGTAATCTTAGTTGATGATATTATTATGTTTTAGATTTAGTTGTGGATTTTTTTTTGTTACGTGATTAGATGTCACGAGAATCTTATAGAGGTTGTGTCAAGATTAAAATCATCCAATTGTTGAATCTTCGGGTATCCCTTATAATTATGATATATATGGAAATGGTTGCGAAATAAAACTACTTGGAAATTAAAAGCAAACATGATACGTATGGTATAGTCTATAGATGGATATTTCGAATTCCAGCTGTATTTCAATTAAGTTATTTTCGTATTTGATTTTTAAAAAAAAGATATTTTCATTCAATTTTATATTAGATTTTAGTTATATTTAGATTCCGTTTTCATTAAGTTTTTTTTTCAATTATTTTTTATATTTGATACTATTTTGTTTAAATTAATTTAGGATAAAACCCATAAAAATTGTTGAACTTGCAAAATGGTAAAAAATTAATTTTTAAACTTTTCGCTTGATAAATTTATTCTTAAACTTACAAAAAACTGTCATTATAACTCCAAAACTTACAAAATATAGATTTATAATTCCTAAACTAATTTGTGAATCAACGTCGTCAAGGTTTTTTCTGACAGCATTTGACAAGTTTGAGAATTATAATGACACATTTTGCAAGTTTGAGAATAAATTTAACAAGTGGAAAATTTAGCAATTAGTTTTTCACCATTTAGCAAGTTTAGAAAATTTTATAGGTTTTACCTTCTAATTGAAAAGATCTCATGCTAAATTAATATATTATTCAATTTGATTTGGTTTGGTTTTGTATATCCGAATAGAAATATAACTGCTAACAAGATCTAGCAAGCCATCTAAATAAAAACAGTTATATTGGGTTATGGAACGGACAGTTTACAAAGGCTCATCGACCATTACATTTTTGTTTCAAACGACCATCATGGTTTAGTTTGAACATGTATAAGTCAATGCCTACGAGGAAACCTGCCATAGTCTTTGAACGCATGTTCCTCAACAAATTTTTTTTTTTTTTTTTTTTATCGGAAACATCGATGTATAAAATGAGATTACAGAAATATGTTCACAAAGGAAGGTTAAGTTGGCAAAAATATCAGAAAGTCTCGTTTTTTATTTTTATTTTTTTTCCTTATATAAAAAAGTCTCGTATTTTTTATATTTTTTTTATCATATCAGAAAGTATCGTATTTGAGTTATAGAAAATGAGAAATCGGATTCGACGAATGAGATTAACTAGATATCGGATTTGAATTCGGGTTACCTTTGCATGAATACCCGAAAATTATAAAAAAGGTATATTCTAAATTTAAAATATTTTACAAATTTCTCGTTACTTTATAAATTTATATGATTAGAGTTTATAAGATCAAACATCTCTCGCCACTCTCGCATCAACCTTTCTCTTGCCCATCTTATCGCACTAGAGAAAAAAAAACTAATTTATGATAGAAAAATCTGTCGCAATTAAAATTTTGCGACAGATTACGATATAATTGTTTCTGTCCGTATAACGTTGTCACAAAATTTTGTCGGTCGCCAATCTGTCGCAATTTTGCGACGGAGTTGTGCGATAGATTTGCGACAGATTATTCCGTCGCAAAATATTTTTTTAATTTAAAAAATATAAAAACTATATTATACATACGCATATATATATATATCTATATATATATATATATAACACATATACATATTTATACATACATATACACACATATTCATACACATACACATACATATATATTTACATACACATACACACATTCATACCCATATATATATACACATATAAATTTACATATACATATATATACACTTACACATATACAATACACACATACATAAACACACATTCATACATATTCACACACACACATATACATACATAAACACACACACAAACACATGCATACACATTCACATACACACATACACACATTCAAATACATAAACACACATACATATTCACATTCACATTCATATACATACACAACACACATACACACATACATAAACACATAAACACATGCATATACACACATTCACATTCACATATATACACAAAACACACATACACATACACATACACATATATATTCACACATATACACATATATATTCACATATATACATATATACATATATTCACATATTTACATATATACACACATACAAATTTACATATATACACACATATCTTAGCAAATTTTGAAGAAAAACGGATTTTGATTTTTTGTTGAAATTTCGAAATTTGGAATAGAAAGACGAAGTCGCGATTTTTATTAAGTGTTGCGACGGATATATTATATTGAAAAATAAAATGCGAAAATTAAAAAGAGAGAAAAGAAGAAAAAGAATAAAATAAAGAACACTTTTATTATTACATCTCTTCTTCTTGTTATTTTATAATGAGAATAACTCATCTATTTATAAGAAACAACTATAAAATAACTAAAGAAAGAAATTTACAAAGAAATAATATACGATGGAAACAAATAAATCAAGAGATAATTGACATAATTATCATTATTTGTTAATTGATTTTGTGTCTTTAATTTCTCTCAATCATCTTCATAATCATTTCCAATCAATTTCAATCTTCTTAAATATATATTTGTTTCCTAATTTCAACATTCCCCCTCAAGATTGACTTAGAGATAATGCAAAAAGTCAATCTTGAAGAGAATACCTGAAATAATTCAAAAACTCGATGAGTAATTCATTGTTAATAAAATGATCTATAGATACCAATCTGGTTCTTGAGAGTTTTGATCCATCTTCAAATCAGTTCGCTTGATCATGAAATTCTGCCTTTATCTCCTTTTGTCATAGCACTTCGCTTGATCTTGGAGCTTTTTGTGGCTTTGATTCCTTTTGTCATAGCACCTCGTTTGATTCTGGATTTTGCTTCACTCCAAACCGTTTGGATATATGAATATTAATAATTCAAAAATAAAGAGAGTAGAAAATAAAAACTAAGAAAATATATAGATCAGATCGTAACGCTGCTCTGATACCATATTGAAAAATAAAATGCGGAAATTAAAAAGAGAGAAAAGAAGAAAAAGAATAAAATAAAGAACACTTTTATTACTACATCTCTTCTTCTTGTTATTTTATAATGAGAATAACTCATCTATTTATAAGAAACAACTATAAAATAACTAAAGAAAGAAATTTACAAAGAAATAATATACGATGGAAACAAATAAATCAAGAGATAATTGACACAATTATCATTATTTGTTAATTGATTTTGTGTCTTTAATTTCTCTCAATCATCTTCATAATTATTTCCAATCAATTTCAATCATCTTAAATATTATTTGTTTCCTCATTTCAACAGGTTGGACTGAATTCTGTCCGATTTGAACAATATCACAAATTTTGTTCAATAAGATACTTTTATATATATATATATATATAGTCCCAAATGAATTTTCTTTTTATATATACCTGATGTTATTATGTTAACTCCGAGTTAAGGGGGCCGAATGGCCTTGTCGGTCCACGTGTTTTTACACGTGCGGAGTAATCATGTAGCCCTCCACAGTCAACTTCATGATTGAGGAATTCCCTAAAAAAAGTTCTTAATTTTATTTTCTTTTGTAAATGATAAACACAAGAAATCAACTTTTTTTTAGTTAGCCAATGACTTACTAATTCGAAACAAATTTAGCAGTATCATATCTTATAAATTATTGTGATAAATAAAAAATTTATAATTATCTGAAACACTTTTATGAAACATTATTTTAATAATAAAAATGCAATTAAATCATTGTCCACTAAAATCACATAGAATATAATTTATTTGGAGAGAGGGAGAGATAGAGAGAGAGAAGTGGGCATAACTAACACATGGAAGATGAAAAGGTTGTAGGGCGCTTTCACCATATTCATGAATTTGCAATAATACAAAAAAGATAAAAAATATATTGCTGAATTGAGCTTAATTAATTGGATACATACATTTCATGATATGGGTTTGCGTGTGAGTATGTCTGTGTTTGTACAATACATATCCTCTGTTCTCCACTATCTCCTTGCAATGATCTTATCTAATAATTCCTCTTTCGACTTATTTTCATCCCAAGCCTCCACATGCATCTACACACGTGTCACGTATATATATATATATATATATATATATATATATGCATGATACATGAATCGCATTATCCGACCTTGGAATTTATCTTACATTATATGGGTCTTGTGGCCGACCTTGTCGTATTTTGGGTGAACCCTACCATCTGTAATGTAAAGATCATCATTTAATTTATTTTTTTTCGTAAAATAAATTAGTTATGATAAATACAATGAACAGTTATATTTGTATGTCACATTTTCTAATGCGAAATGGATAAAATCCATAGTTATCCTAATTCTGAATCCGGAAATATGGGACATTATATACACACGATGGGGTAGGAATATATTACATTTCGCAAAAAAGTTTCAAACTATATTTTCCGGGTTTTTTATTTTCTGATACCCAAATTTGGTTGGTTTAAGAGTAAAAAATATGTAAAATATGTTCTTATCCCGGATTCAAATCCAAACATTGGAAGGGGTATTCACCTTAACTTGTCCAATCCTCTGAAAGATATAGTTTTACATAAGGTTTGGTAAACTTCTGTATTATCAGAAAAAAATTTATCTTCTAAAAAAAACTATTGTTATGCGAAAAAAAAAATGTGTTATAAGATATAAATGGTTCAAGATTTGAAAAAAAAAAGAAATAAATCCCAAATACTCTAATTTCTTTGATTTTTCTTTTGTAATTTTGGATTTTATAAATTTTTGGTGTTCTAGGAATATATTTGCTACTCGTCAATCTACATGTTCATAAGGAATTGGAAGTCCTACCACTAAGAAACTAATATAACATTAGTGACTTTCCAACTTTTAGATATTTAAAAATAAACTATTTGCTACTTTCTTGCCATCTTATTATTGATAAGGTTTTGTCTCTGTGGTTATCAAAGCAATTATATCTTTCATTGTTGTTACTAAATGCATTTCAATTCGGTATTTAAAAAATGGTATATATTATCTCTATATGATTTTTTTAATAATTCGGAAATTCACCGGACCTTTAGTCCAACCATGTTTTCTAGAAGACAGGAATGTCTCTCTCCATGTTTCTCTATGTTGCTGGATTTTGATTTTTATTTTTGAGAGTTGTGAATGTTTGATTGTTATTTTGTATTGAAATTAAAGTCTTATTTGTAATAGACTTCTTAATTTTTTGCGATAGAAATACAACAAACACATTTTATATAAAAAAAAAGAATCTTATAGTATTTATAGTAAAAAAAAACCTAGTTCTCTTTCTGCATGTTTTGGTTGTAAATTAATCAATGATGGTTTACCAAAAATAGAAAAAAATGCATGTATTATTATTTATTAATTTCGAAAGAATGGCATATTATATAATTGATTTGGAATAATTGAAAAATACATTATTTAGAATCGCTTTTATGTACTTTTGGAATGAGAAGTGGAGAATCGGAAGGCTACTGTCCACCGCACAAAAGTGATTTTTTTTTTCTGTTCTCTATTTTAAAAAAAAAAATATTATTATCTCTATAATATTTATCTTTGTAATTGTTCCCTTTCTCCTTTTTTACACTATCTCGGTTATGAGTGTTTGGTCTTTATTCGTATGAATGGACTGATCTTTTCCAATATGGATAAGATTTCGGTTTAATTTTACTGTAACGATAACTCTTTTGATTATTTAATTATGTTGAAAATATTAAATATTCCGTCGAGTTTTAAACCAAAAATAGGTAAAATAAAGGTAATGTATGACAAGAAAAACTCAAATTTGCATCATAAAACTTGAAAAAAAATACTTATATTTATATTCAGATATAATTCGATTTTCGGATATCAAATAAAGTCAGTTGTGGTAATTGAAAAATTTTGAGTACAAAATTGATTTAATAATACCTTATATAAGAGAAATATTTTTCTTGTATTCTCATTAATAATAATACATAAATATATAGGCATATATAATCAACGATTAAGTAATGAATAGCCAATATTCTAGGCAACAATAAAATATAAAATTAGGGATGTAATTTGAGAATAATATCGCTGGAGATATTATGTAATATCCTTCCATTACCTTAATGTATTGATAAGTAAAAATAATCTGCATATATTTGTCCACGATGTTTTGTTCCAATTGATTGATCAAATCTAAGTGGAAAAAGCAAAGTGGTGGTAACACATGGCAGGTTCCCAAGTCAAATTCCTTGACCAATTTCTATTCAATTATTAGAGGAGTGATTAGGATTAATTAATTAATTAAAATTTTCTAAATTAGGTTTCAAAATAATGAAACGTTTACTTTAAAAATTCGTTACATTTACGTCAACATTCTATGATTATTATATCCGGTAACATTTTATGGGTACATATTTGTGATTCGTGCAATAATTTTTAAGTATATGGTGTGGGGTTGACATAATTGAAGAACTGAACATCGACATTTTTGGTCATTAAATTTTAGAATATGATTTCGTATCTATGAGTTTCGGATATCGAATTTCAGGTATCCAAAACATATCCGTGTATCATCCCTATACGAATCCCAATCTTGTAAAAAAAAAAAAAAGAATAATTTTGTAATTTTAAAATTAATATAAAGGGTATTTGCGTAATAGTACTGAGTATTCGCAGATATCTAATCGTGAATTATGAAGTCCGACTCCGAATTTTAAGGATATATGCATATAATTTGAAGAATGTAAGAGATGATACAATGTGGAATAGAGTGTCCTTTAACAAAAAAAATATAAACGAATCCTTAAAATATATTTTAAATTTTGTTTGACATAATAATATGAATTCTTTTAAAGTACAGCTTATTTCAACAAGAAATCTGAACTTAAATCCACCTCGTTCATATAATAGAATTTGAGTTTTTAACTGTTTCTCTACTCGTTTTTCTTATGAAATTTTAATATTCAGATCATACAAGTTCACAATCCGAATAATTTTGAAAATACACACTTCATATATATATATATATATATAGTGGCGGACCTAGGAAAGGTTGTAAGTGGAGGCAAGTAATTTTTTACGAGGTATTTACTGTGTGAGGCCATTATAAAATTTTATTTAAAATTTTATAAAACTAATAAAGAAATTATAATTTTCTAATTGCATAAATGGGGGCCTATGACCCTACTTGTGTATATATATACATATTATGTAGAATAAATTTTCAAAATACTCGTGGCAAATATGGGCTGAAAATAGGGTTTGAACCAAAGCCATACATTTTGTTCTTTAGCTTTGAATCCCTACTTTTTTCCAGTGAATGTGAGAGCATAGGTCTTTTAGTAGAGAGGTGGCCATAGAATTATAATGGTCCCGGAAATATTGGAAATATCGTCTAACTTTTTGTTTGACTAATTATTATTTATTTTTTTTGTTTGGGAAATTTGACTAATTATTATGAAGTTGAAAGGAAAATGATGAAAAAAATAAATAAAGTTCTGCTTATTTTTATTTCTAATGGGATTTGGGATTTGGTCGGCTCAACTTTATAATCTATTTATGCTCCTTTTTTTTTATTGTGACATGTCATTTTCTCGATTCTTGGATTTAACATAACTTATATTGGCATATATTAACTCACAGCTGCCCAAAACAAGTACTCACAAGCCAATTTGGGTAATTCCACCTCCACCCTGGAATTGGAACGGTTACGCAAAACGTTTATCTCGTCTCGAATTCGAATTTTAAATTAAAAAGGAGAATGTATATTCTAATCACATAGTTTGTTCTCGCTCACAAAATTAGTCTGGACCTCGACCCAAGATACCCGATTATACAAAAAATAAAAAAAATACTCACACAAAATCATGAACAAATAAAAAAAAACTTATTGAGGCATTTGCTTATCATCAATGGAGGGTACTAAGATACTGAAACCTTTGAATAAATTAATTGAAAAAAATTACAAAAATATGCACCCATTTGATCAAACATAAGTTCCGTCCACACATATAGTATGTATATATGTATGTACATATGTAAGCATACGTCAGTCCCATGCAATTTTACTAAGAGAACAGCATTATTATTTTCCTAAACTTAACTTCCGCACGGACTTCAACCTTCATCAGCTTTAGGTTAACCAAGTGGCCCTCTCGCCCCCTGGTGCATGCGCCGGATATTCACCCGCCCTCGCCTCGCGCTCGTCTTTTCGCCGCTCGATTCGATTACTCGCGCCACGAATACGATTAATTACCGACCAAAATCTTAACCTGATTCCAAAGGTCAGGTTCGCAAAACCCCTCCAACTGCCAAACACCCAGATGCGGTGTTGATCAAGAACTCAATCGTCCCAAATTCTCGAACAGTAATTTTTTTAGAAAACAGATTTTTGCAAAACCGAACTGAATCGAATTCGAAAAATCGAAAAATTATTAACAAAAACCGAAACCGAATCCACATCGCACCGAATATGAAATAATAACCGAATAGTACATATTTGTATAGAACCGAAAGAAACAGACCGAATAATTTACGAACCGAACCCGAATCGAATATCGAAACGCCCACCCCTAGGCTATCCCTATGTCGAGCGATCGCAACATATGATGTCCTGACATGTTCTAAATTCGGCCTCATTGAATTAAGGAACGGAACACCATTAAGCTTGGGCACCGATCGCATATTCGGGTTTTCCACTGTACTCAATTTCGGCATGCACATTCGCATCTTTCGACCGAAATACATAACCTCGGCGCATTGCGTGAGCCGAGTACCCAAGCTTCGTATACCTTGTGGTATCCAAATGCTCGGTACACGGAAGATACAAAAGCTAACGGGCAAAAGGCCAAGGGACGAGCCAAGGAAGCGATGCTAGAATTCGTACGTGACCGAACCCGCATTCACCTTATCTTCTTGCCTTGCCTCGGAACAGTTGTGACAATGCATTCAGGGTTGCTGGTGATAGCATCCAAAGATGACTACTTTCCAAAGGGATTTGCTTGGAATCTGTAAATTTCCATCATACGATATATCTTTACACCCAATCAAATTCTCAAGTCCGAGAAGTAGAGATGCATCACACAAAACACCATCCGGCTGTGTTATTTTGTATACTAAACATTAATAAACATAGGAAAACAATAACAAATATCAAGAAGACTTCACATGGGCTGTATATTATATAGCATTTTCGGATCTTCAAATTTTTAACAAAGGGCGTCAGCAAAAAGCAGGAACCATATTACCGAAAGACTCCTAAACATCCGTTATCCTCCATGTCTGTGTCTCGTCATCGATTCAACCATGTTCCTCCGAGTTTAGTATGCGAGGAAGCATACTCCGAAACAACTGTTATAAGAACAACACAAGACTGTTAAAAAGATGAGATATCCAACACACCATATAATATTTTCGTGATATAGGGACGAACTTGCGATATGAGATATATGATACTCACTACAAATACAAACATAATGTTTTTTTACATACTCTCTCAAGAAATCACGTCATATAAGAACAACACCAACACGATTCTATAATCCTATAGAAATAACACACAGATGTCATGACAACACATTAGTTGACATAGATTTTGACAAAAACATCAGCAACCGAGCTTACTAGCCGTGACACAACTAACCACTTAAACTATGATTAGAAGAGAGACTTTAATATAGCCGGAACTCTGCAAAAGAAGTTAATGTACGTTCAAGATGAAGTAATGAATGTGGATTGGACCTTGGTTTAAGTGCTAAGCAGCAGACTCAAACTTCCGCAGCATGTCACAGTGTGGGGTTTCGCGGATAAAACCCCATTGTTGCCTCTGCAGCTCGTACCGACAATTTTGAGACACTACGGAGTAATAATCTCTCTCGACTTGCGCTTCTGTCCTCTGTCGCTCAAGGCTGTTAAGTGGGTACTCCTGCTCGAACTTGGATGATCTCACAAAGTAATTGACACCCCTATTCGTAGTGAATTTGTACTCATAAGGATACGATGCAGACAGGGAATAAACTGGCTGTGAAGAAGGCAGGAAATTGAGCAACAGTATAAGCAGAACGGGGAGAAGCTGAAGAAGAACACGGACGTTGAACCCTGCATCAGATGCTTGATTGGCGGTTCGTTGACCGCCCATTCCGCCGCCGAAATTGAATGTGCGGAATTGGGCAGTCGCAGGAGGCATTCCACCGAAAAAGAAGCTCCGGAAAATCTCGTCGGCGTCGAATTCATCGTCATAATAGCCATTGAACCCGTTTCTCCTCGCGGCTCGCCGAGGTTGGTAAACGGGTTCATCCGAACCACTGATATCGTACTTTCTCCGAGTCTCCTCATTGCTTAGGCACTGAAACGCCTTTGACACGAATTTGAACGCTTCTTCTGAACCAGGGGCTTTGTTCTTGTCGGGATGAACTTTTAAGGAGAGTTTCCGATATGCCTTCCTCAAATCTTCCACTGAACAGCTCTTTTCTAACCCTAGAATCTCGTAATAATCCTTCTTCGACTTTATCTGTCTCACGATCGCGATCTGTTCTTCGGTGTACGAAGCCGATCCCGATGATGATGACCCTGCAGCCGCCGAAGCCGATGGTCCACGTTGTCGCAGAGAAGGCCGACCCGACGCCTTTGGCGACTCCTTGGCTGCGGATCCAGGCGAACCCTCAGCCGTTGGATCGTCAGATTGCTTCTCCAGCTCCGACACGAGATTATCGATCGGGAGACTCGGATCAAGGCGACAAGCTTTCGTTAAGAATTTCAAAGCTCGAGCTCGATCTCCGGCCTCCATCGCATCCTTGCCAATTTTCAGGCACTTCAACGCGTCGTCTTTGTTTCCATCCATGTTTGGCAACGAAATCAAACGACAAAGACGAAGGAAAATCCCCCCTGGAAAACAATCAATTGAGAGTTTTCCGAATCCGAACACGAAACCCCGATTCGATTACCGGGAGATCGAAAAATCTCGGAAAAATTAGGGTTTCTCACTCTGATCGGAATTCATCTGGGTGGGATTTGGGATTTCCAAAAGACCTAAAGGACAACGTAGAAAATAAAATATCGCTAATGGCCCTTAGAATTTTAACTCATTTATTACTTTTATCTTTATATTTACGAGACGTGTGCCGCTTTGCGCCGTTCTTAACTTCTTACGTCATTTTAAGTATACCAAAACGACGCCGTGTCTTGGCTTTTAAACGATGTCGTTTGCTCGCTCTTTTTTTATTTCCTCGGTTCAATACTTCCATTGTCGTTCCAAGGTTGAGCTTAAACACTCTCATGGGCGTAAATCTAATCTTAAAAGATGAGTATTTTGTCGAAAATTTATTTCATCTTAAAGGAAATGCCCACAAGCTGTTGGATGAAAGCTTCAGAGCTTCCATTACCCATTCAATGGTTGAATCCTTGCGAAGAAACCTGCCAAAAAAGGCCCTTGGAATCTCGAAGAAGGGTTTTCAACGGGGTTTTGTTCGGTAACGTTGAAGAGGTTACTCTTTCTCACGGTCCACCGATCAACTCATTGATGCTCTCACCAAACCACTACCGCGTTTTCCGTTTCATGACCCGAGACATATAGAAGGATATATGTGTATTTATACATATTGTAATTAGGGTTAATCACTTGTATAAATATCCTACTGTTGTAAAAAACATGAATCATTAATCTAAACCTATTAGAATCTGCGTATATTTGAGAATCTAGTTAATCCTGATGTTTTCTTTGAAGATGCTCATCGAGAACCAATGGGATTTTGCATCGAGAGTGGATTTAACTGGAAATTCGATGCTTGAGGAAATGTCAGACACAAGAGCAGGTTTTTGATGAATTAAATCGCCCGAATATATAGTTCCAAGAACATAGGGTTTGATCCATACATTGGAACATACCCTAAGTTTTGGTATTTCCATGTGCGTTACATTCCTAGTCACAGGCTTAAACCAAGATAGAGACCTCCCCTACGATTTCACGTACATCAGTTGAGGAGGCTGAGGTAGCCGAAATGGGTCGAAGA
Organism: Tarenaya hassleriana; assembly: GCF_000463585.1. Classification (NCBI taxonomy): domain Eukaryota; kingdom Viridiplantae; phylum Streptophyta; class Magnoliopsida; order Brassicales; family Cleomaceae; genus Tarenaya; species Tarenaya hassleriana. Next base: position 2,600,282 of record NW_010964923.1, read on the forward strand.
CCAACCTAGGCCGAGGGGTTGGTAGGTTTGGATCTTTCGGTTTTATTGGTTATTGGATTTTTATTCGAGTCGAGGTTATGGTAACAAGTGACCGAGGGCCCCTAGGGTTTGTCCGGACCGACCTTGATTTTCTGAGAAGGGTTCAAGTGTGAACCAAGAAACAAAGAAACGGAACCTAATGATTCTCACTCCAAGAAATGTCCGTACGATTATATATATATATATGAAACAGGACCTGCATTATAAGGACATGGATGATTCTTATCTCTGGGGAATGGTATTAGTATTTACCGTTCATTGGAGCTACCTTCTTCAATTGAGAGATGCTTCTCTTCCTCCTCTAGCCTCTCCAGCCATTTTAGCCCCAAGTCACACCCTTCTCTTGCCGCAATTCGGAATTTTTCCTTTGCTGCCTCCAGTGGGTCCACCTCAGGGATTTCTGGATTCTTCTTTGCTCGTTTGGGCGGTGGAACTCTCATTGAATCTAATTTTGTTAGAGATTCTGGAACTTGAACGCCTGTAGAGGCAAACATCTCATCAGTCTTTGCGAGCAACTATACTCGTAAGCAAGAAACGTGCAAAATCTAATATTCAGGGTGGGCCGGGGGATTATATTGATCCGAACAGCATTTACCTGTTCATCTTTAACCACCATCAGTGCCTAATCTAACGAAAATTGAAGAATCTCATGCATTCGATAAATGAAAAGTTGCATGATTTTTGTGGTGTAAACAACTGACCTCTAAGTAGGAGGGATCCATATGCTATAGCAGCACCAGCATGTCCCTGAAAGTTATATGGATGTGCTAATTATCATTCCGAAGCATACATATTTTCATCACAAGATAGTCGAAAGGCAAAACAAAACGATCACTGTAGGGCTTAATACTCGTATCGTACACATTTCCTTTCGAGGACTTTTTTTTTTTTGAGGGCCATATTTGCCTTTCGGGATTTAAAAAAACGAATTTGTCACCATATCACATTTGTTTCATCTATGCCAAACAACTATTCGAAATGCCTTTAGGTTACGTTACGTGAGTTCTGGAAAAAAAATTTAATAAGTAATGTCTGTTACCTTCTCGGAAGCCCTATGGAAACACCACATAGCTGAAGCAAGATCTTGCTTCACACATTCTCCAGTCAAGTACACAATTCCTAGAAGGTAGAGAGCACCTGGATGCAGCTACAAGTTACAAACATCAGGTCAGTTTTTCAGAAAATTCTCAAGAACCAAGTTTTTATGATTATATATATGGACTGGAAAATAGATTCATACCTGGTCAACAGCCTTCTCTATATAGTAGAACGCCTGTTGATCTGACTGAACGTAATCATTCTGTTCCAACATAAAATTGGGAAAAAAAACAAATGTTCTAATTGGTATGAATTTTATGGCAAGGGAAAAGAGGAGTTAGAGAATGGATAATAACAAAGAACCATTCCCCCATCAAAGACAACAAAAGACTGCTCCAGAAACATTAACTTTCCTTAACCAAGGTACCCACTAAAGCAACAAATAAAAGACATTGACACAAACATGAAGCTTGCAAAATGCCTAGATTGAAGGCCATTAAAACTACATAATATTTTTATAGAGATTTTAATATAAGTTTCCGAGTAATTTTGAGATAATTTGGAGAACACTTTGACGGAAACATGACCATAACCACAATGGCATCATATACGATAGGTATCAATCAGGAAGGAAATTCAGCTTCAATCAATCAACATATCTCAAATGGGTATTAACCACAAAGAAGAGGAAGGAAGCCAAACCTCAACTCTTAAACGACAACCTAGTTCATACTGAGCATCTGCATCACCCATGTCAGCAGCCTCTACAAGCAAAGCAGCCCCACTGTCACAGTAAAAGAGAATAGAAGATGGGTAAAGATGAAAAAGAATGCCTTGCACCACAAAGTTGTTCAACAAAGCACCAGTAAGCAACTTCCCCAACTACAATAAACAATTCCAAGATGAGACATGAATCATAATGTCTTCTAAATTTAAGTGAAATACTTAACAACGGGACAAAACCAACATTAATGTCATCCATTATAGTGCGAACTCCACAATTTTCAAAATATTACTTCAATTGGAGTATCAAAATTGTCAAAAATATCGAAATAAACATTATCTTAAAGGAATCCACTAATTGACCCAGCAGGTTTTAGACCCTGCCGGAACGAAGTGAAGAAGAATTGGTTAAATATTCTTTACTCACACGGCTTTACATGCCCCAGGAACATGGTACTTCAGATGCAACTTGGAGAGCCAATATCTAGCATGCGTGTTCGAATTATCAGCCTCCAGAGCCAATTCAAAGTTCTCTTTAGCTGCCTGACCAAAAAAATCATAGTCAGAAACATAACAAAACCACAACCAAAGTGACTCAAAAGGCATATTTATTTTCTCCAAGCATTCAACAAGTCAAATTTACGAGATGTGACCCAGAGACGATATCTACACTTCTACATTTGGCTATAGCCATTTCAGATGTCACCATGGCTAACTTAAGTCAATATTACAAATCTATAACCCATTGAGCACCTACTTGTACAATTAACTCAGACAAAAAGGATGAGCCATCTAATCTAGAACACACCAGAACCCAGCTTCATAACTCAAACTAATCGTTTGAGCCACAATGAATTGTTAACCTTGCGAAGATGAGTGTAAGCAGCAGATAATTGTGAAAACATGTAACACAAGTAATACACTTAATATGTCTGTGTGCAGACATACATAGATGAGCTTATAGTACCCTAAGAAGAGGGATGAGACGGCTATCCTTGAGTTCACAATAATCAATGACTCTATCAACTTCCTTCAGCGCGCTCCATCCTTTGGCTATGAACTCCATAGCTTTCTTGTTCCTGCTGTGTAGTCCTCTCTGACGAATCACAAAATACCCAACATGTAAATTACGAACCACACAAGGGTGATTCACAGAGAAAATCCAGCGAAAAAAAAAGTTACCTGTTGATCAAATCGGATAAGATAATTTACATTCGATTCTGCGGCTGCCGACGACCGGAGGATGAGATGCCGAAGCATCGCGACGTCTGCAAGATGAAAGGGAAAACAAAGGATGACGAGGAATACAAGTTGCAAAACATGCAAGTATACCCAATGTACAATCTTAGCTAATCATTCCAATCCAATCAAATCTACTTCCCAATTCGGATTCCGAAAAAAAAAATCCAGACTCAACGGGAGATTCTGAATTCTGTGCAATAAAATCAAACAACAACGACAACGATTCGATCTGAAATGCGTAAGTCACAAGTATGAACGCGCACAGATAGATAACTGGCAATCGCTTCGAACAGCGTAACAAACTCGAAACGATGATGAAAATAGAGAAATCCGACGAGACAGGACAGATTCTCTGACTAACGGAAGCATATTCATCAGAGAGAGACAGAGAGAGAGAGTACCTGGAGCGAGACGATGATTCCTTCGTGAAGTCGGGAATGAAGGTCTCGCGGTGGCAATGGGAAGGTTTTGAGGGAACCTCAGTTCGACGTTCCATCTATACGTCGGTACGGTATTAAGCGAAAACGGAGAGAACCGGACTGAACCGGTTTTAAAGAAACCAATCACAAATTTTGGTTTGATTTTATTCGGTTCGGTTCCAAGAATAACAATGGGTGTTATTTTATGAAAATTGTGAATGGGTCAAGTCGAAACAAACAGAAGATAACTTTGATGTCGATCTAGACATTATTTCCTATAAATAATTATCGCAAATGTACAGATCAAATCGTAGTATTCTAGAGTCGAACACAAAAACACTTGTGGATTAGCGATGATAACCTCGATTTCTATTCGTTTTCGATCGAAAGCGATAATTTGGATGATGGTGGTAACTAAACGTAAATAGAATCAAAACGAATACAAGCAAACATTTAATACAATTCAACAAAACATTATAGGTGTCGAGATTTTCGGATTGTGTAAGGATCGTTCCTACGGATGTATCTCCTAACTAAGGTTTTGATTTAAGAAATTCAAATTCTTTCTATCGAAGACTACTCTCTCGAACCTCACATCACTTCCTAAGAATTCAATCTACCGTTCTCTCGATTCTTAATAAATTGAAATTCCTAAGAGTATTAAACCCACTGCCATGATTCCTAAATGTTCATTCATCTCCCGATGTAATGTTCATCCATTCAATGTTTATTCATCTTTTATTACCTCTGGATATTGGTGGGATGTGACCTTTGCGGCTTACAGAGGAGATAGGTTGTGTGTGTTAGAACAATGTCCGAGAAGTGGAAACATCAAGCTATGGGTCTCTAGCCAGATTGGATCGGCTGAAAAGGAGGTGTGCATCATGTTCATGACCGTCGAATCAGAAAATATCCCTTTGTTATGTCTTTATAATGAATTCAATCCATGCTTCTTCGTCGAGAATGATCAGCTCGTTTATTGTCGGGGGGACAAAAAAGAAGAGACTTTATTAGGGGAGAGGATGGGATCAAAGACATTGAGATAGGTGAGTGGCTCGCGACTCCTTGTATCCCCGCCACTGTATATGTTCCGAGTCTGCTTCCCATTCATCATCTTCGAGGTTGAGAAGCAAAGTGTAGAAGAAGAAGAAGTAAATGATGATGATGATGATGATGGAGAAGGCTTCTGGTAAATCTCACCATTAGCTGAACTCTTTCTCATTTGCTGTTCTCGTTTTGGAAATCTGCTTCTTAGAACCTAAGTGAACTGAGCTTTGTATTTTTTTTTTTTTTGGAGTTTGATGAACAAAAAGCATATGCAGGGCTTCTTCTGGTTTGGAACATGTACATTGAGGAAAAGAACAAGCTATTCATGTTTCTTCTTCTCTGTGTTTGTCTTCCTTGGAGAAGAGAAGTTACATCCATGAAAACAGCTACAATAAAATGGATCGAAGATCTTTGACTAACCGATGATTCTCGTATTCTAACTTTCCAAGATATTTGAAACTGTCGAATCATCTTCGCGACAAGAATACAAAGATCTGAAGATGTCTGTACAAAAAAAAAAACCCTTTCAGAACTACCTCGGATATAACTCTGTAATGGAGTCAGTGATGTCCCGACGACGATCCTATAAGACAGCGGTTTTCTAGCGTTCTCTCGAATCTGTGGCCCTTGAGTTAAGGTTGTCTGAAGAGGGCAGGTCGAATCTCGAGACATGACGCATGGAAAAGGCGGGCGGAGTGGGAACAGGGAGGGCAAGACTATGGCTACTTAGCATCATAACAACCAAAGCCATGCTCGGTCTGTTTGCTACCTTCTCTTGCACGCATAAAAGACCGATGCTTATGCATCTCAACATTTCATTCCTCGAACCATATCTCAAACTCGGATCGATCAGATTCAACAGTGTCCCTTCTCTCCAGTTTCTCCATGCCTGCACATTGTACCACTTTACATCACTTTCACAATGTCGATGAACTCTTTGAAATATATATATATACACATACACACACTTACGAGGGAAACGAGATCTTCCGCATCTTCGCCATCTCTGGACCAGTTGTTTCTCTTGCCACTAACGATCTCGAGCACCAACACCCCGAAACTGTAAACATCTGTCTTAAACGAAAACTGTCCATGCATTGCGTACTCTGGAGGCATGTATCCTCTGTGAATCATGAATCTCAGGGTTTCAATCCGACGGTTACGTGTGTATATATACGTTTATATATGTGGAATGGATCTGGTGCTTACAATGTTCCGACGATCTTGCTTGTGAAGCGTTGTGTTGTTTGGTCAATATCGAACAACCTAGCCACACCAAAATCTGCAATCTTTGCGTTCATTTCCTCGTCAAGTAAGACGTTACTAGCTTTAAGATCACGATGAATTATCCGAAGACGGGAATCTTCATGAAGATAAAGGAGCCCTCGTGCAATTCCTCCTATGATCTCGTAGCGTTTTCCCCAATCTAGATACCTTTTCTTGACAGCATCTGTAAGAAATGGTCGAAGGTTTCATACTTTGTGCCAAGGAAGCCGCAAGTTCCAAGATTCTGACAAAGGAAGAATCTCGTACCGAAAAGGAAATTGTCGAGACTCGCGTTTTTGACAAACTCATAAACGAGAAGCCTTTCGTTTCCTTTGGTGGAAAAGCCCAAAAGCCTGACCAGATTCCGATGCTGAAGCTTCGCAACCAGCAAGACCTCGTTCTTGAACTCTGTTTCCCCTTGTCCCGTGTCTCTCGACAACCTTTTCACCGCTATTTCTTGTCCATCACGTAACATACCCTACGAGTATTCGTAGAAACAAATCTTAGAACGAATCAGACGATGAATTAGCCACCCTGGTTTTGTAAGATTACCTTATAAACTGTACCGAAACCTCCTTGTCCAAGTTTCTTTTCGGGCGAGAAATTATCCGTCGCCTCCCGTATCGTTCTGAAATCGAACAACAACGAATCTGCACTGATGATTTCTTCGGTAACCTCGCTTGCTGTTCACAACCAGAAAAGAACAGGTTTTAGTGGTTATCACAAGCTGATGATTTCGAACAAACAATGCTTTCTTTCCATAGCATTCGAGCTTTCGACAAAACTCACTTTCGTGTTTTCTTGTCGTCGGATTCTTCTTCCTCGGCGTCAAGAAAACAATAAACGATGTGATCAGAAGGGCAGCGATGATGGCAACAGGAACAAATACAAAGATCACTACTTTTTCTCCATAGCCATTTTTCTTCCCTGAAGAAGACGAAGAAGAAATCTGAATTCATATCTGAGTTATCAAATGAATCTGAAACCAGAAAGTAATAATACCTTCTCCGTCTGTGCTCGTTTCATTGGCCGGCGGCGGCGGCGGCGGTGGAGGAACCGTCTCCTCAGCAGCTGTCGCGTCGTAGAACCGATAGGTCTCGTACCTGAAAAAACAGGTCGGAGTATGCAGCCGGCAACCGATCCTCCGGTCACAACAAGCCGGAATATCCCCGAAACTCCGGGTAAGACAACTGGAGCAGTCTTGCTCCGACAAGTCAGGCGAACACTGGACCATACCGTACAACGTCGGCAAAGACGGCGCGTTGAACCTGTCGGCTGCAAACTTCTTCCTCACCCCTCCTTCTCCAGCTCTGTCCCTCAGACCTTCCAGCAAACCCCTTAGAGCCATCTCAATCCCCTCCAAGTCTCCTGTGAAGTTATTTCCATTCGCCATGTAGAATGCAGGTCTCATCTCCATCACGTTCAAGATCGTTCGGTTCGTGTAGCGCACCATACAGGAATCGTACCATATAATCGCCTCTTTCTGATTAGGGCAACGCCTCGTAATCTCTTCGCCGGCGGCCGAGACGCAGGCGAGGCAATCGACTGGGGCGACCTCTCCTCTGCAGAGAGAAACAGAGTTCACCATGTTCGTGGTTTCTCCGACAGAAACGTTGTAAAACCCGTCTGGGTTCCGCTGGAGAGAGGACAAAGACGAGACGAGACTATTCAGATTTGTGGCGAAGGTGGAGTTTACGGTGTAGTTTCCTCTGTCGTTCGAGCAGAAATGATACTGCTGAGATCTGACGGCGAGGAACTGTAGCGAGACGAGAACCAAAACGGAGAAGAGACGGAGACAGGCTGAAGAGGACAGAGGAAGGGAAGCCATTGTTATGTTTCTGTACCTCTCCCGTTGGTTGTGATTTTGTCGACGTTAAATCGGTGACGGAAGGCGCAAAACGCGTTGGGTCTATTTTCACTCTTACGGTTTGACCCTTGACTTGGACAAGCATTTCATTTCCAAGTTTGACGTGTTCATATAAAATAGTATTCATAAAGGTAACATTTTTCCAGTCAATGTGGTGGACTTTGGCGTAAATTTTAAGTACACGAAAAAAGAAAATCAAATTAACCTACGCAGTGGAGCTTTGTCCCATGAAAAGGCTCCTTTCTACCATGACATTGTGCATATAATCAATCATCTATTTCCGCAGAGGTGGGCGTTTCGGTTCGATTCTTCGGAATCGGACCGAACCGAACCGAACCGAAAAAAACGGTACTTTTCCCGATCTGAAACCGTTCTCAATTCCCGAACGATATTATTTTTAGAAAACCGAATTTTTCCGAAACCGAACCGAATCGAACTTTAAAAAATCCCGAAAAACCGAATATTTTTAAAGGAAATCTATCTTCTTTTTTTTGATAAAATCTCGAACCGAACTGAACCGATACCGATACCGAACCGAACATAATATAAAAACTGATTTGTACCTATTTTTGCAAAACCGAAAAAACCGAACCGATTCATTCATGTCCCGAACCCGAACCGTTTCGCAAAACATCCATCCCTATATTTCAATAATCCTTGATTCTCCATGATGATCACCGTGATCATCATCATCATTTTCACAAACTATAGTTTTAATATCATCGTCATTACCCAATATTAGTCCAATATATAATTCCTCACCACAATCATTATCTAACTCTAATATCCTATATTGTAGCAAAATAGACTTCGATTACAAGACTAACTTTGAAAACTAATTATTTGTTGCTTAATTTGTACGATTCACATATAAAATGGTTATGGTAATAAGCCAGTTCGATGGAATATGTTCCAAATTCCATTGGAAAAACTCTCAACCGAGTACGGGTAGAGCGAGAGTCGCATGGAGCCAATATCTGTAGACCTTGGAGGGAAGGAGGGTTGAACATCAAGAAACTTGAAGAGTTGAACAAAGTTTCCAGGCCGAAGATGATTTGGAGGATTTTTAAGGATGCAAATTCACTTTGAATTGCGTGGCTAAGGAGGAATGTGTTGAAGAGATGACCATTTTAGGATATGGTGCCTACAACTAGACAATCGTGGAATGTAAGGAAACTCTTATGGATGAAAGACCTAGCAGAAAAGTTTATCAGGTGCAGAATTGAGAATGGGAAAACGCCGTATTTCTTGTTGGATATCTGGACAAATTTAAGGCCTTTGATATATTGATTATATTGGCATTGACGGCTCTAGAGTGCTACAAATTCCTCTTAATGGAAAGGTTAGTGATGTTGTCTTGGGGCAGAGTTGGTCGCTACCGGGTGCATGATCTCAAAGAATCCATGACCTTCACATTCGGCTTCTATCATTACCACCATTGAACCAAGTTTTGGGAGAAGACACATATGAGTGGAAGTTGGCAGATAACGAGTACATTAAGAAGTTCTTGGCGTCAAGCACATGGAAATTGTTCCGTAAAGAATCACCGGAAGTGGAATGGGCTAAGATGGTATGGTTTAAGCAAGCGGTGCCAACACGGATAGACTACGTCGATGGAATATTGTCCAGAATTCGACTTGTGTCCTATATAATAAAGAGAAATAATCATACGACCACCTATTCTTCTGATACCCTTTCAATGCAGAAACTTCTGTAGGGGTTTCCATCAAAAATTTAATTTTCTCAACATTTTTACACTTATCTATTTAATTTTCTCTCAATTTTCTTATATTGTATATATTCTTTCTAACAATTTTGGACCAAGCCAATGTAATGTGCAGCACCAATAACATGTATAAAAGGACTCTAAAAAAAATCATTCCTTTATGGTTTGGACGATTCAGACATTTGTTTCTCATGTGATTTTGACGTGACGTGATATAGCTTTGATATTTTTTTTCTAGTAAGGGATATAGCATTGATACTAATTTTGTCAATTGATTACGTCGCATTTTGTTCGTCGCTCGGATTCTGCTACTAATCACAAAATTTTGAAAATTTTATTCGATAATTTCAAAAACAATTATATATTTTTAAAAAAAATATTTTTTAACAGCTTATTTTATATTTTATATTTATACATATTCTTCATTCTAAAAAGAACTAATAATAAATTATAATGTGTAATATAGACGGCTGTGATGTGACGATGAAACGCAATTTGATTAGACGAAGATTTGTTTAAAAAAAAAGGAAAAAAGAAATAGACGACGAGACACACGATATAAGATGCGCGTACAAATAGGAGAAAAAGATCTGAAAACAGAAAACTGATTTCACGAAAGAAAAAAAAGAATCTGAATAACAAAAAAAAAGAAATGGGAGCTGTGAAGAATCTTTGGGCGAAAATGGTTGCCGGAGACGGAGCTAATGGCGATCACGGCCCCGATTTTCCGTCTTCTTCGCGCGCCGTCGACACTTCTTTATCTCTCTCCGTCATGACTCCTCATATCATGTTCGTATCTCTTCTTCTTTGGTTATCACCTGCTTTGATTTGATTGCTTGTGCTTTCGGATTGTGGCGGTGGAAGAATCTAGCTATTTTTTTTTATGTTCGTATTGTTGTTTGATGTTCGGCTTCCGAGAAATTGCGGGAAAGACCGGAAAATTTTACTGAGATGCTCCACTATGCAGCGGCTTTGATTTGATTGCTTGTTCTTACGGACTGTGGAAATGAAAATTTCTCCCTTTGTTTTGATGTTCGGATAGTTTTTGATGTCTAGCTTCGGGGAAAATGCGGAAAAAAGGGGAAAACTTTTACTGAGATATTCGTTCTCTGGCTCTTTGCGCCAGCTTTGTTTTGATTGCTTCTTCTTTCGGATCGTGGGAGTAGAAAAATCTAGCTCGTATTTTATATTCGGAATTTGACGAAGATTTTCGGTTTCTTGCCCTTCATTGTACCAACTTTGATTATGTAAATGGACGATTATGTTTGTATGATGTTTGTTGTTTGGCTTCTGAGAAATTTTTGGATAAGAGCGAAAGTTTTACATAGATGTCCGTTTCTTGCTCTTCTCTGCACCAGTTTTGTTCTGATTTTCGGAAAAGTGGAACTGTTTATGGCTGCCAAGAAGATTGTGGAAATGAGGGAAAAGTTTTACATATCTGCAGAAGCTAGATGTTTGTTCTCTGGTGTTTCCATTTTGACGTCTTTTGAGATACATCATGAACAATACAATGCATCATTCTTTTAATAGAGCCTCCTAAGAGCAAAAGCTCTAAGAAAAATAAGGGAGTTCAAAACCATTCCACACTATGTGGTGTATGGTTTTTGACATATTTAGCATGATATACTCTTTGCTTAGTACCCTTGGATAGTTTGTCCTGCTCCCAAATTAATTTGCATGGCATGAAAGGGAGCGAATTTCTGTGCTTCAAACTGGGGAGGATTTATTCTCTTGCTGTTCTGATTGATTTGTTCTGCGTTGTCTTTGTGACATTTAATAGAGCCTTATGCAAAGATATATTCAAGAAGTGGAAAGCACTTGATGATTCTCTCTTCTCTGTCGAGAGAGTTTCTGGTGGCATCACAAATCTACGTGAGTTACTTTGTTTCATTAAGTTTCTCTTCTTGGTAACTGTATAATTTGACCTGACAAAGTCAGAGTATTAAAATGTCTCATTTTTTTTTATCATTTGAATAGAAACATATAATGGAGCCTTGAATTAAATAGCTATGATCTTGTTTTAAGTTTGTCTTTTAATGATGGTAGTGTTAAAGGTTTCTGTGATGGAAGAAACTGGGAAAGAAGTATCTGTAACAGTGAGATTGTATGGACCTAACACAGAGTACGTTATTAATCGGGAGAGGGAGGTGCAGGTGATTACATCTTCTCTTTATTCAACTGTATAATAGCTTCGCTACCTTGTTTGTATTTGCATCGTTGGGCCATATCATTTTGTATGGTTCTATTTCCACCATTTCTTAAAGCAGGACTTCTTGTGTTAAGCTGCTTAAAATTTGCATCAATACACAGCATTACCTTAAAGAGTAACAGCACTGTTTGTTTCTGTTCTTATTTTCCTGAAATAACTAAGGTTTTCCCTGTAGGTCTTTCTAATTCTACTTTTACATCATTTGAATTTGCCCCTCTCTCTCTCTGTATCTTACTTTTTTTCCCCCATTTTCATTAGGCTATCAAGTATCTCTCGGCTGCAGGCTTTGGTGCCAAGTTGCTTGGTGGATTTGAAAATGGCATGGTGCAATCTTTCATTAATGCCCGTACCCTAGAACCTTCAGGTAAGCAGAATTTTGGAGTGAGGGATAATTATCTCTTTTAGGAAATATTTCCTCTCGGCTGATCTGGGTTGCCATACATCTAAACGATGGAAAATGTATAGGCCGTACTCTTTTCAAGATTTGGTGATATGTTATCTTTAGTTCGACAAAGCAGTTGGACAATATCTATAATATTAGGACCCTCTAACCTTTTGTTTTTATCTTTTAAAGCAAATGATAATGGCGAAGCCAGTAGTAAGTTTCATGCATTCCAATAGATCTCATTTCCTCTTCTGGTGTGGGCAGACATCAGAAAACCAATGATTGCTGCTGAAATTGCCAAACAGCTACGGAAGTTTCATGAAGTGGATATACCAGGTTCCAAGGAACCTCAGCTGTGGATTGACATCTTCAAGTTCTTTGAGAAAGGTTTCTTGCCATTTGCTTTTCTTTTCGAAATTTTTTGTTGTTCTTTTTCTAACTACTTCTGTTGGTCATAACCAAGTATCCTTACCTAAATGCCAAACTTCTATTCTTTCTATCCTGTTAACTCTGTCACATGTCTGCTGCAGCATCTACTCTTAGCTTCGATGACTCTGATAAGCAGAAGCTCTATGAGACGATTTCGTTTGAGGAATTGCGTAAAGAAATTGTTGAGCTAAGGGTAATCCTCCTCATCCATTAAATATATATGTGCTTCCTGTTGTGTGTTCTTAAGGTGATACAAATTTTTTGTTTCTACTTTTAGAAACCATTGCTTTTGAAATTCTTCCTGGAATATTTTTGAAAAAATGAGCCATTCGATTGACCACACCATGAGCAATGCAGTGAACAGCAGTCTTTCAATGTTGAAGTATTCAAAAATCTTCTTTGTTTCAGACAAAACTTTCCAATTTGCTCAAAAGGCCATGGAATCAATGACGAATTAATGTAGGATTATCCTGTGCGACGACATAATCGGGTATCTGCTAAAAGCATTATATTCCAATGATTGAACAGGATTTCACGGGTCGTCTTAATGCACCTGTGGTGTTTGCTCATAATGATCTACTTTCTGGAAACCTGATGTTGAACGAGGAAGAAGGTAAGAAATTGCACAATGCTGTTTTTAGTTGTATTGCCCGTCTGGGTATCTGCCCATCTGAATGCATGCAAGGAAAAAGAAAATGGTGATGGAGTTAGATTTTTCGAACGCATGCATTTCTCATCTATGAACACTTACTTCTATAATATGAGGCACAATGACATTTAAAAAGCCATGATCGTTGCTTTGATTCTGCTTACCTTGTCTCTTTTATATCAGATTGTGCTTACGAACTCATGCATTCTATAATGTGAACAATTTAGCTTTTAGAAACCCAGACTTTCATATTGTGTCCTATTTTGTATTTTGTATTTTGTTGGAACGAGTAATATATATATGGTGATGGAGTTAGCCATGGGGAACAATGACAATTAAAAACCATGATTGTTGATTTGATTCTGCTTACCTTGTTTCTTTTATATCAGATGTTTTGCTGACATTTGTTCTCTAACTGGCTTTGTTTTTTTACCCGCAATTAGAGAAACTATATCTGATCGATTTTGAGTATGGGTCGTACAACTATAGAGGCTTCGACATCGGGAACCACTTCAACGAATATGCGGGATACGACTGTGACTACAGTTTGTACGTTCAGCTTCTTCATCCGAGTTTCCCATTTCGAGTAGTTTTCCACTTCAATGAATATGCGGTATACTGATACTTGGTCATGGTTGGTACACAGATACCCGAGTAAAGAAGAACAATACCATTTCCTCAGGCATTATCTACGGCCAAACAAACCACACGAGGTAACAGCCAATTAAACATTAGCAACCGAAATTGTCAAACGTACTTCGTGTTGGGAACCATTTCGTATTTCTAGAATCTGAAGATTTTCATCTACAGGTATCGGAAGCGGAATTGGATTCTCTTTACGTCGAGGCAGATGTGTACAAACTAGCATCCCATTTGTACTGGGCAGTATGGGCAATCATACAGGTACTCTCTAGACTAGAAAAGCTTATCGTGTCGAAGTCATTGTCTCGAGATCTCTTAAACGTTGAAATGTGTTATGGAGCAGGCAAGGATGTCGCCCATCGAATTCGATTATTTGGGTTACTTCTTCCTGAGGTACAACGAATACAAGAAGCAGAGGTCCGAGTCTTTTTCCCTTGCTACATCTTACTTGTCCTGAATCCCTTGAAAGCATATGATATCATTCTAGTTTAGTTTAGTTGACTGACTGATCCTTTGGTAAAAATACGTTTTTTTAGCAAATTATCTACTGGTTCTTTTTGTTTCTTTTGTTATTTTTTTTTCTAACGTCGTAGAATCGTTTTTTTTTTGTAACCGGATGTTTTGGACCGAGACCCATGCTAATCCTAAAATCGAAAGTAAGCCATGTGATTGGAATTATATTTATCTGTCAAACTTGATACTCGAATTCAGGACAGAACAAACGTTTTGTGTCCCGTTTCACCGGTTTAGCTATCACTAATACCAAATACTACGACACATGAATCTAGAGGTTCTACGAGAATGCAATGCAATTAGACAAGAAGGGCTAAAGCACACGAAACTAGAGGTTCCCCCAACAAAAGTAAATCAGTGGACCAGTGGTGATGACACTATAAAGTTTACCAACAATAACAATGGGACGGTACATATAGTATATAATTTTGGGACCCGTGTAATTAGATTTTCGGATTTTAATACTAATTTCGATTCTTTAATGGTTAAAAATTAAGGTATAAAATTATTTTTGTAAGTCTTCTTGTAATGGATAAAAAACTTGTGGAGAACTTTCTTTTTATTACAAAAAAAATCTTCAGTAAAGATTTAAGAATTTTATTTTGACCAAAAAAATAAAGTCTCAATTAATTCATAAAATCTAAGCGTAGTCGGTTGATGGATGACATTTATAGCGATTGCAGGGGACCAGCTAAGGGACAATAGTGTCATCCATGTGTGACACTCCCAAAACAATTCATTCTTATATGTATATAATATGTATTATAGATTATTATAATTGAGGCAATTGACGTAAATATGTCAATTTTTTGAGAGAGGTTGAAAGATTTTTTTTCCCCTGTATTTCGTAAACTATAACTTTGTATAAAATTTTACAAAAAATACCCTCAACTATATATTACAATTTATCGTCCTAAAATATATGAAGGATGAAAATAATTTAAAGAACGAAACAAGTTATGCAAGATAAAATTGTTTCGTTCGTAAGAATCTGTTTTTATTTATGAGTATTGAAACTGTTTCGTGTCCAAAAACTCTTCTGGATTTCTGGATGAAACTGTTTCTTATGAAAACGTCTGTTTTTGTCTAAAAACTCTTCAGGATCGTTCGGAAAAACTATTTTCAATCGATAGCTTTTTAAAATGAAAATGTTTCGTCCTACGAAGTTTATTTTTATCTTTGAGATTTTCCATTTGTTTGGGTATACATATTTCGTTCTGAAGTCTCCTCGGAAAAAAAAAATGTATTTTGCAAATATGAAAGATATATAAGAATATTTTTTATATTAATTAAAATAAAACATATTATTTATACACCGAAATTTTTTGAGAAAAAATCTTAAATATTTATGAATTTGTAATTTAGAGTAATATTAATTTCTAAACTTGTAGAGATACCTATTAATTCTCAAACTTACAAATTTGAATACGTTAAATTCTAAACTTGTTAAACGGTTTCATAATCGTCCATAGCGTTATTTAGTAAAAAAAAATGAATTAACCGATCCGACGTGGTGCGTGATATGGCGAACCAACTCAGAAAATTACCACCATGTCATGCGTCACGTCGGATCGGTCAATTTGTTTTTTTACCAAATAACGCTATGGATGATATAGAACCGTTTAACAAGTTTAGGATTTAACGTGTTCAATTTTATATGTTTAGAAATTAATAAATACCTCTACAAGTTTATGAATTAATATTACTCCAAATTATAAGTCGAGAAATTTTTAGATTTTTTTCAAATTTTTTTTGGTATACTTTATAATTGTTCTATACTAGTATACTGTTTTGGCACACTGCACCAATTGCCTGACAAATAAATACACATTAAAAATAGAGAAAAAACCCTAAAAATTTCTGAATTTGTATTTTGGAGTAATATTAATTCCTAAACTTGTAGAGGTGTCTATTAATTCCCAAACTTGCAAAACTGAACACGTTAAATCCTGAACTTGTTAAACGGTTCCATATTCATCCATAGCGTTATTTGGTCAAAAAAACGAGTTGACCGATCCGACGTGGTGCGTGACGTGGCGAGCCATGTCAGATCGGTCAACTCGTTTTTTTGACCAAATAACGCTATGGACGAATATGAAACCGTTTAACAAGTTCAGGATTTAACGTGTTCAATTTTTCAAGTTTGGGAATTAATAGACACCTCTACAAGTTTAGGAATTAATATTACTCCAAAATACAACTTCAAATTTTTTTAGGGTTTTTGTGAATAAAATATGAGTATCTTTTAATTTCTAAATTGTTTATGAATTGTTTTAGAAAAAATTATATTAAAAAGAATATTTTTAAAATAAATATATTTTTTAATAGTTATGAATATGTAATCAAACTGTGAAAACTAAAAATAAAATAAAGTTGTGGAAGAAATGCACATCGAGCACATCATTATAATTTATTTATTTAAGTAGATTATTCTAATGACCCTAAATTAAGTTAAACCAATTGAATTAACAAAACATTTAATCAACGATTCCTTCTTATCCAAAAACCTATTTATTTATTTATTTACTTTGTTTTTATTCATACAAAGCTTTTATTTAATTATTATTTATCTTGTTTTGTTTTGACAAATTAGTGGTTTTCATTTCCGGGTCAATGCTAAATTGTACTCAAATAATTTTCTTTGTTCTTTCTACTCTTCCTAACGAGAATGAAAATCATATTAAATCTCATATAATTTCTACGATAAATGAATATTTATTTAAAAGAATAGTTCACAATTTTATTTTCATCCACAAACTGAGAAAAAAGAAATACAAGTGGAAAAAATATTCATTTGAATGTTGAGACTTTTTTTGGGCAATGTTATTAGTTTCTAGTGGAAAAATATTTTTAAAAAATGTATGTCTCAAGTAAGCATATAAGTTTGGTGGGTCCACGTTATTTACCCCCTTTCATTTTTTCCGAAATTTTCTTACAGAAATTTAAATAATATATTAATATAATTTGTCTGCTCCTCAGATTAGCCCAAACATTAAATTACAAAAAGAAAGTTTGAAATTTTAAAATAATAAAGATAATCAAAGGCAAGAAAAAACAATAAAAAAATCTAAAAATTCCTAAATTTATAATTTGAAGTAATATTAATTCCTAAACTTGTAGAGGTGCCTATTAATTCCCAAACTTGCAAAATTGAACACATTAAATCCTGAACTTGTTAAACGGTTCCATATTCGTCCATAACGTTATTTGGTCAAAAAAACGAGTTGATCGTTCCGACGTGGCGCATGACGTGACGATCCACGTCGGATCGGTCAACTCGTTTTTTGACCAAATAATGCTATGGACGAATATGGAACCGTTTAACAAGTTCAGGATTTAACGTGTTCAATTTTACAAGTTTGGGAATTAATAGGTACCTCTACAAGTTTAGGAATTAATATTACTCCAAAATACAAGTTCAGGAATTTTTAGGGTTTTTTTCCATAAAAATAAAATAAAATGAAACTTAAATAAACTGACAAATGAGACATTTGTCATTGAACAACCAATAATTAATTATGACTGTAACACAGGCAGTAGATGTGTCTATTTTCAATAACGTCCCTGTTTTGCGGGTGTATCAAACTTTAATTAATTTAGATTGACGTGTTGTGATTAATTGAAGGTTTTCATTGTATATGCTCTATAAATTACATTGTATTTTTCTCTAATGAATGTACGTATTATTCTATAAATTACCATGTGTATATATATGTGCGTGTATATATATATTTGTGTTTTTATAAATTTATTTTTTATTTGTAAAATATTTGTTAGCTTGGCGTATATATGACACATGAGAAATTTATGTTTAATCTGAAAATCGACTAGAATTTCAAATTATTTTGTGAGAATTCAAAGTATATTATTTAATATTTTCTCAGTGATTTTTCCAAATAATTATGACAAAAAATCAATTTTAATAAACATTAAAATTTATTTTTATAGAACTAAAATACATAAAATTCCTAAAAATGGCTAAAAATCTCTAAAAGACAACGTCCAAAAGGGGCAAAAATGGGCGCATAGGTTGATGTGATAATGTGTGAGCCGTATTCTTTAAACGGTCCACGTGTCACAAATGATTCTAATAATTTATTGGTTTTGTTGTCACTTGGTCCCACTTTCTGACTCCATTATTATAAAATTCCATGAATTTTAAAATCCCCATTGTTACAACTATTTAAATCGAGGGTTCTTTAGGCGCTTGAGACAAAGTTTCCCTTATCTTGTGCGCCCACATCGAGGACTCAAGATTTACTCAAAACTCTTTCTTGGTAAGATGCATGTCGACACTTATCTCTTTGTATAAAGTTTGAAACAGTCCACTGCATTACACAATAATAACAAAATTATTTTGGTATATATCCTACGCATTGTGATTTCGATATGGGCATATATATATATATATATATATATTTCTTCAACACGAGACAAGAGGAGTCATAAAAATCATTTCTGAAAGTTGGTTTTTATACTAATGTGCTTTCTGGTAATAGATTTTTTTTTATAACGGAGGATCCCTAACTGCTATTTTTCGGATACGCTGATTAGATAAATCTTCGGTCCGGGAACAACTTTTGTATATAGATCATATAAACCCAGAAATTACCTCCCTCTCCACCAGACAAGAATCGAACACTCAACCTCAACCTCAACCTCAACCTCAAGGTGGAATTACCTTCTATCTCAAACTTTCTGTATACATACACACACGTAACCTTAACTTGAAATCCCGAGTTTCGCCGACCCACGTTGGTTATATAATTCAATTCTACTATTTCATTTATCAAACGGATTTGCATGTCGTTGATTTGGAGCGTCATTAACGCCCACCCACATTACATATATGCATACGTGTATATATATGTATATATGAGTGTGTCTGAAGTTTTCAGAAGTAATATTTGGCAGTTGAAAGAAAGTTTGGTGAGAACGTTTGTTTATAAAATGATTTGTATGTTTATTTAAACCCTACACGGAAATTCATTTCAACAAAAAATCCGAGGAAGAGAATGTGGAGGCTAAGGATCGGAAAAGGAAGAGACGAGGGGCCGTATTTGTTCAGCACAAATGGATACGTCGGCAGGCAGGTTTGGGAGTTCGATCGAGACGCAGGCACTGCCGAGGAGTTAGAAGAGGCCGACCGAGCTCGACGGAACTTCCACGACAACAGGACACGTGTCAAAGCCTCCGCCGATCTTCTCTGGCGCATGCAGGTTCATGTATTTTCATGCCTATGCCATGCATTTTTTTTTGCGTAATAATCATCTCCTGGTTTTTTTTTTCGTTCATAACGTGAACGTAAGTAACCACATGATTTTTTTTTGGGATCAAAGGTGAATCATATAAATAAATAAATATTTTACAAACTCTCATAATCGAGCATTCAAACAACGTTTAAACAGCCTACATAATATTAACCAAAAGATAAGGATTCCATATCTTCGGATTCTTCAAAAACCCGCCTGATGTTGCATGATTACTAAGTCGTTTATATGTATGTAATCTTTTCGAATATCCGGTCGTAAGAGGTGTAGATCGAGAATACCCAACTTGATTTTTGTAATCAAATGTATATTATTATTTATCTCGCCAGAAACCAAAAACTAAACTTTTTTTTTGCCAAATTTGCAATGCAAAATTGCGCAATAGAAAAAATCGCATACAAATATCTAAAATTTTACAAATATATAAATATCTAAACTATAAAATTTTTATATAAATATCTTAACTTTTCAAAAATGCGGGAGTCGTGAAAACAAATCCAAAATAACAAGCAAAAAAAATTCCCTTCCCGTGCCACAGAAATACCTAGATTTTTTATTCTGCATTTTATTTTTCAATAACCACGCTGCCAAAGAAATAAGTGGCAAGCGAAGACTCTAGTAACGATCGACTACTGCATTGGTAGAGAAATAAATGATCAGTGTAAAATCTCTGTGACGCTGGGAAAAAATATCCAAGTGTTAAGCAAACGATCAAATTATCGTGTGTCAGCTGAAGAGAATAATATAGAATGACCAATTCTGAGAGCCCACGAAGAGAGAGAAACGGTAGCAATTACAAAATTTAGGGTTTAGAAAAAAATAAAGACTAATGTATTGACGAGATTTACATAAGATTTGATGAATTTTCCATTCATCATGTGAATGTATATGTAATAGGCAGAGTTTGCTTATAAATATAATATATATATATATATATATATATATATATTTATTTACATTTTGTATCGACTCTTACTACAACGTAATATTCGGACAGTTTCTGAGGGAGAGAAACTTCGAGCAAAAGATCCCTCGAGTGGAAATTGAGGATGCGGAGGAAATCACATATGAAGTGGCAAGGACCGCGCTTAGAAGAGGAGTTCACTATTACGCCGCCTTACAGGCCGATGATGGGCACTGGCCTGCTGAAAACTCCGGCTCTTTATTTTTCGAGGCTCCTTTCGTGAGTAAATAATACTTAATAGATTTTCATGAAATGATGAAATCTTAAGTATTGATGGATGATGATTTCAGGTTATATGTCTTTACGTAACTAGGCATCTGGATATGATCTTCACTCCTGAACATTGCAAAGAGACCCTACGTTATTTGTACAATCATCAGGTACTGTATCTGCAATGATATTTGCATTTTCAAAGTGATTATAAACTTTGTGGTTAGTAACATGTGTATATATGGTCTGACGTTAGAACGAAGATGGTGGTTGGGGGTTGCATATAGAAGGCCATAGCGTTATGTTCTGTACGGTTATCAACTATATATGCCTACGAATCCTTGGAGTCGGATCTAATGGTGGTCAAACAAAAGCATGTACAAGGGCCCGAAAGTGGATTCTCGACCACGGCGGTGCCACATGTACGCCACTGCTCGGAAAGGCTTGGCTTTCGGTATATATATGGGCCGAAAAAGATTTGTGAAGTAATCTCACATGTTATAAAACTAATGTTGAAACTAACTTTGGTTTCGATTTATCGTCCACTCTCCCATAGGTTCTTGGAGTGTATGATTGGTCTGGTTGCATACCCATACCACCCGAGTTTTGGATGCTTCCTTCTTCTTCTCCTGTGAATGGAGGTCCGACAACTTAATGTGACATCTGTTCTTATGTTTCTCATTTGCCTAATCTTATTGTCTGAAAACATGTACAGGTACAATTTGGATTTACTGTCGTGATGTTTTCATGGGATTGTCGTATTTGTATGGTAAAAAGTTCGTTGCTTCCCCAACGCCTCTAATTTTAGAGCTTCGAAAAGAACTCTACACTCAACCTTACCATACGATTGATTGGAAGAGAGCGCGACACCAATGTGCAAAGGTATGGATATCCAATACAGTATAATGGACTTCTAATGACAAACATACACACACGCAACATCTATGTTTATACATCGAGAATCGTCTGTTTGTATGCAGGAAGATCTCTACTACACTCAGACCCTTGCACATAATTTGTTTTGGGATATTGTTCATACGTTCTCTGAACCTTTTCTAAACCGCTGGCCTTTCAACAAGTTGATAAGACAAAAGGCTCTTAAAACGACAATGGAACTCATCCACTATTACGACGAAGCAAGTCGATACATTACAGGTGGATGCGTCGAAAAGGTAATATGCTTGAAATGTACGCTCTTTTCCTTCATCTACACACTCCCTTCCTCACATATGCCAACCTTAAAATACCTTTCTTGTTTCTATAATACAGTTTTCTTATCGTGGTTTTTCGCTTTGATAGCCGTTTTTTATGCTTGCTTGTTGGGTTGAAGACCCTGAAAGCGATTACTTCAAGAAGCATCTCGCTCGAGTCAAGGATTTCATATGGGTGGGGGAGGATGGTATGAAAATCCAGGTTTGTCTAACAAATTGAAACAACTGTTGGTCATTGCATAAGTTCTCTAACTTCTCTTCTTGCTTCTCTGTCTTCCATTTCTGTCATCTTCTGATGCCTGTTTTCATTTTGTTTGAAATGACTGCTTGATTCTTGAGTGACAACAACACTACATGTTCTTTGTGTGCAGTCTTTCGGCAGCCAATTGTGGGATACAACGTTTTCACTTCAAGCCCTGCTAGCAACCGAGTTTGGAAATGAAATAAGATCAACACTCATCAAGGGATATGACTACTTGAAGAAATCTCAGGTTTGTGTACCAAAGAGAAAGATATCACAGTAGATTGAGTTCAATGTGTTGTACCCACCATTGTTTTGGTAAGTCAGTTCTCTTTTCCCTTTGCTTTTCTACAGGTAGCAAAGGATCCGCCCGATAATCACAAAAAAATGTTTAGACACATCTCAAAAGGATCATGGACATTCACAGACCAAGATCAAGGATGGGGAGTTTTAGACTGCACTGCTGAAAGTTTAGAGGTCGACATTTTTTTCTCTCTTAAGAATTATTTTAAGGGAAAGCTTTATGTTATCACTATATTAACTTATATATATATATGTGTGTGTGTGTGTGTATCAGTGTTGCCTAGTCTTTTCAACCATGTCACCGGAGTTTATTGGAGAGAAAATTGAACCAGAGAGGTTACAAGATGCAGTTAACTTCCTTCTCTCTCTACAGGTAACACTTGTCTTGTGGTTTTAAGAGTTCAAATGGCTTGACTTCATAAGTATGATAGTAACAATTTGCCCATATATTGTGAAACTAAATAGAGCAAAAACGGAGGTGTATCTGCATGGGAGCCCGCGGTTGGGAAGCATTGGATGGAGGTATTAGCTTATTATATCGCCTTAACGTTTTCATTAAAATTAATCGACAATGGCGAAAAAAACCTCGCTAGCTAACAATGAATCACGTGTTCCGAAATTTTGTCTAGTGGTTTAGTCCCGTGGAGTTCATGGAAGATATGGTTGTGGAACATGAGTAAGTCGCCATGGTTACTAACATATGGACACGAATTTATGTTGAGATATGTCGTATATACACTATGATTTAGTAAAAATTGGAACGGTAGGTATGTGGAGTGCACAGCTTCAGCGGTAGTGGCACTGGTGTCCTTTAGAAATGTTTTTCCAGATCACCGGAAGAAAGAGATCGAAAGTTTCATCACGAAAGCCGTAGATTATATCGAGAAAAAGCAAACGGGGGATGGTTCTTGGTATGACCTTCGACATTATTCAGCTAAACGAAATCAGTTTTAAGGAAAAAAAATTAATTGGAACTTCCATGGAACACATATGCAGGTATGGTAACTGGGGCGTGTGCTTCTTCTATGGTACGTTCTTTGCGCTACGAGGTCTTGTGGCTGCCGGGAAGGATTATGCAAACTGTGCAGCCGTTCGTGGAGCGGTCGAGTTTCTTCTTCGGACCCAAAACATCGATGGTGGGTGGGGTGAAAGCTACTTGTCTTGCCCTAATAAGGTAATGCCTCAAAATGTATTTGTCTTGCATGATTTCATCCTTTTTTCCTTGAAAAAACACATAACTTTTATATTATCAAAGTACAATCGTTTTAAAAATACGAACTTTAAAAAGCTTCATATAAAATCAGGAACTTTATAATTTTTATATAAAACCATGGAAAAATGGACATCAGTATCCAAATATGCCACATCATTAGAAATCTATAGTTTTTTTCTTCCTTTACAAACTATATTTTTTTTATAATTTTTTGACAAAAATACCTTTACTTTATTGTATAATTTCAACATTACCATTAAAAATTATTTCAAAAAATTTGCAGCATAAAAAACAATTTTTTTTGGAAAAATGTGTTATCTGGAAAACCTATTTTTTTATTCGGCACAATTATTTTCATCCGGAAGAATCTGTTTTCATTTGGAAGTACTGTTTTTGTATACGAAAAAATAATTTTTTATCAAGAAGAACTCTTTCTCATCCGAAAGAATTATTTTTTCATCCGGAAAAGACTTTTTTTTTTATCCGAAAGAACTGTTTTTTATCCGAAAATTTTTATCCAAGAGAATAATTTTTTTTCCGAGAGAATTGTTTTCATCTCGGAAAGAATGTTTTTTATCCGAAAGAATTTTTTTCTCTGAAAAAGTATATTTTCATCGGGAGAACTTTTTTTATACGGGAAAGATTATCCTTCTCGGACAAAAAACAGTTTGTTTGGACAAAAAAACAATCTTCCCCGGATAAAAGATAATTCTTCCGGATGAGAAACAGTTCTTCCGGATAAAAAAAATATTTTTCGTATAAAAAACAGTTCTTTTGGATGAAAACAGATTCTTCCGGACGACAAACAATTATTCAAGATAGAAAAAAAAAAATTTCCTGACGAAAATAGATTTTTTCAGATAAAAAACAATTTGGCCGGACAAAAAAAATTCTTCCCTGGATGAAAAAACATTTCTTCCGGACGAGGAACAGTTCTCCCAGATAAAAAAATTATTTTTTCGTATAAAAAAATAGTTCTTTGGACGTAAACAGATTCTCACGGACGACAAATAATTATCCTAGATGAAAAAACAGTTTTTTCGGACGAAAATAGATTTTTTCGGACAAAAAACAGTTTGGTCAGCAAAAAACAGTCTTTCCCGGATGAAAACCAATTCTTACGGTGAGAAACAGTTCTCCCGGATAAAAAAAATTATTTTTTTTATAAAAAACAGTTCTTTTGGAAGAAAACAGATTTTTTCGAACGACAAATAATTATACTGGATAAAAAAACTGTTTTTCCGGACAAAAATAGATTTTTTCGGACAAAAAACATTTTGGCCGGACAAAAAACAATCTTTTTTGGATAAAAACAATTCTTCCGGATGAGATACTGTTCTCCCGAATAAAAAAATTGTTCTTTGTATAAAAAAATAATTTTTTTGTATGAAAACAAATTCTTTCGGATAAAAAATAATTGTTCCGAATAAAAGAAATATTTTTCCAAATAACATAATTTTCTAAAAAAATATGCGCTTTTCATAATGACAATATTGAAATTATACAATAAAGTAATGACATTTTTGTCAAAAATTTATAAAAAGATATAATTTGTAAAGGAACTAAAAAAAGTATAGATTTATAATGATGTGACATATTTGTCATAATTTTCCAATTGCCCTAAAATTAGTAACTTCATAAATCTTGTCATGTTCTCGCAAAACTCGTAAGTTCATCATTTTATATGGAAGTTACAAAATTCATAAAGCTGTTGAGTATGTGAGAATATAACAAGATTAAAAAAGATTCATGGTTTTATATAGAATGTACAAAATTTGTGATTTTATATGAAACATTTTAAAAAAACTTGATTTTTTAGAAGATTCTATGTTATTAAAGAATCAAATGCTTATAGAAACTACTCATTCATCTTCCGTAGAAATACACTCCTCTACAAGGAAACAAGTCCGATGTTGTGCATACCGCTGAAGCCATGATGGGTTTGATACTGGCCGGACAGGTTAGTGAAGATGCTGAATATATGCAGACATTTGTTTCAATGGTAAAACCTGTGTCTAATTATACATGTTTTGAACCATAGATGGAGAGAGGGCCTGCCCCTGTTCACCGTGCTGCGAAAATGGTGATCAATTCGCAATTGGAAAATGGCGATTTTCCTCAAGAGGTGATATTGTTTTCTTCGTAGCTCCTTTTTCCGACTCAGGAAGCGAATTATATAGAACGAACGGTTGATGCAGGGGATCATGGGAGTTTTCAAGATGAATGTGATGCTACATTATCCGAACTTCAGGAACTCTTTTACGTTGTGGGCACTCGCGGAATACACCAAGCGTCTCAAGTTCAAATGATCCCGTTGTTTAGCCGAGCAAATCTTGGCATAGAAAATGAACATAAGAAATGCGAATTTTCATGCTATTTATATATCTAATCAATGGTATGAAAACAAAACGATATGGTCTTACCCAAAATTGGTTGACTCAACTAGTAAAAAGATAGCAAAAATTTCTTTCCAACCTAGATTCGAGTTTGCACTTGCGGAAGCACATTCATATGGGCTTTTCTAATACTGTGAGAGATGTAGTTGGATCAAAGATTAAGTGAACTTTCAGATAATCAAAAAAAGAAAATCGATATCGTTTTACATTAGAAAATATCAAATTTATGTCATTAAATGATTATATACAATTGAAATAAGCTTTCTTGATTATTTTCATCAATCTTACTCCGAGCGATGTTGTCCATTGATGTTATAAGGACTTTGAATATAATTATCTGAAGGGTATTTGAAGTTCTGCACATATGAATAGAACCGAATATGATCTGTCTTTTAAGGTTGAGGAACCTCCTTAGGATGCCCGTATACTATACGTTATATATGCATAACTTCCAATTAAATAAATAAATTCATATTTGTTAAAAAAAGTGCAATTTTATAATAAATTTTTCAAGAAATGAGAGAGCTATTAACATTTCGATTGATATCAAAAAGTACAGTTGGGGAGGGGAGTATAATTTCAATCACATTTTTTGTTCGCGACCCCAGAATTAGTCCTTAATTCGATCAAAGATATCCGGTTACAAAAACATATATATATACTTTTAACGACGTTTACATTGTTATTGTGTCATCAAAATCAAAATATTGTATCAACCCGAGTTTAATAATAACATTATATTTTTTTTCTTTTTAAATAACAAAGAACGAAACCAATATATATACATACATATATAATATGCATAATCGCTTATGCACGCGACGTTTAAGTCCATCGCTATGACACCTAGGCATGAATTGATGGCAACATTAACTTGGCGTTTACAGTTTTTAGTCAACAGCACATTCAAACAAATTTATAAATTTCAAAAATTATCAAAGGGAGTTACTATTTTGAAGAATTGATGAATATTCATTTGGGTTTATACTAACCGTTCTATAATGTGTGATAACTCTTTTTCATTAAATATCTTCTCAATTTCAATCTTTATAAATATCTTGCGTTCTTCACATACTCCCATCATCCAAACATATTTTTGCCTTCTAAGTAAGATTTTCTCTTTTTCCCCAGAATTTTCGAAATGGAAAACAAATCAAGAGTAGTTTTCGCAGTGTTTCTAGTTATGGTTTTATCCATGAGCCATTTTGTAAAGCCAGACTTAGCTGAGGTGCAACAACCACAACAATTTCCGGGACTTTTCCCATCCGATTTCCCGATTGATCTATCAAAATGCTGGTCGACCTTCATTAACATTCCTGGATGTCTACTCCAAATCTCGACGTCGATTTTCTCGGGACAGTTTGGGAATATCGGTATCCCGTGTTGCAAAGAGTTTTTGGCTGTAAGCGAGAGCTGTCTGCCCCAGATGTTCCCTCTAACGCCCTTCATTGCTCCTCTTCTCAAAGATAGTTGCTCTCGGGCAGTCACTCCTCCGGCAAAACAGTGAAGTAGTTACGTGATGCTACCATGTTATGTAGCCTTAGAACTAGGTGTCCTTTTATTACAAAACTTTATTATGTCTTTTGGTGGTCTTAAGTTTTTATTCACTATAATCAATAAAATACGAGTTGAATTACATTCGGATTAGTTACAATACCATGTTTGTGTTTAGTACCGTACTACGAATAGTATCATTACCATGAACAAGAATGAAGAGGACGATGAACAGTAATGGAGGTTTTTGTCTTGGTTTGAAGTCGCATACAGACTTCTTGCCTTGGTTCCTCGAGCATCAAACGTGGTTCCTTTTAAATTAAATTAAGCTCAAGGATTTCTCCTAGTGCCAAGCTCATGTATGTCATATTGTTTATAAACAACGATGATGGAGGATTTACAGATTGCGTATCTGATCTCTGCTACCGAAAACAATGGCAGGTTAGTATATCAACCCAAAGGAAAAAAAAAACTATAATCAACACTTGTATCAAAAATACCCATAATTTTAAAGAAAATTTTACTTTATACATATATATATAAATATTGCTTTTTAAATTTATATTTAAAACCTAAAATCTAGAAACTAAAATATTACTTTTCCATTCAAGGTTTTTAAAAACTACAAAAACCAAAAGCCAAAATCTAAAAACTACAAATTAAAAACTAAAACAAAAAACTAAAAATAAAAAATATCACCATTCATAGCTAGGGGTGTAAAACGGGTTGGTTGATCCAGTCTAACTCATCTCATTCTGATCTATGAATATTTTAACCCAACCCAACCTGATCCATTTTTTATTCCGGCGAAAATTGACCAGTCCACCCCATATCGTCTTAACTTGCAATCTAAACGAATCGGTTCATGAGTCAAATATTTAATTTTAAAAAATTAAATTTAAATATTAAAAATATTAAAAATATTTAAAAATATGATAACTGTTATAAATATAATAAAATTTTAAAATTTTAAACAAAATAAATTAAATATCTAATGAAAAACCATTTGTATATAAAAATATTTAAAAATATATAAAAAAATAAGAAAAATTAAAAAAATATTTTTTTGGATTCACGGACCAATCCAATTTTTTTTCTGGACTAACACATTTTGAGTCTTACTTGGAAAAATATGGGTGGCTCGCGAACTAGTCCACGAACCGGACTCGTTTTACACCCTTATTCATAGCCTAGGTTTTACCAAACTCCCAATAAAATGCATAAGTTCTTAATTTTTTTCCAAAAAAGTACAATGTAATAATAAACTTTTCAAAAAATGATTAGCATTTTACATTTCAATTCATTTGAACAATACTTTAAACGACGTTTACGGATTCTTATTCTGTCAACTCTAAGTCAACGAGACTTTAATAATAACATAATATTTCTTTTCAAATATTAAAGAACAAAACCAATATATATATATAATATATATATATATATATATATATATATGCTTTGCTACTGTAATGCACTGTTTTTGGTTCGGATTATCAATATTGTTGAATTTTTTCATTCTCATGTATCCATGTTAAACTTGTGTTTGTCTTTATATTTGTAGGAAAACGTCCTAATGTTCTTTTCCTATAATTAGGAAATTTGAACTCTTTGTGTAAACTTTGATTTTGAAATATAAATTTTAACAACATATATATATATATACATGCACAATCGCTTATGCACTCGACGTTTAAGTCCATGTCACTATGACACCTAAGCATATAATTGATGGCACTTGACGTTTACAGCTTTTAGTCAACAGCACATTCAAACAAATTTACAAATTTAAAAACAGCAAAGGGAGTTACTATTTTGAAGAATTGAATATTCATTTAGGGTTTATACTAAGCGTTCTATAATGTATGTATGTGATAACTCTTTTTCATTAAATATCTTCTCAATTTCTACCCCTATAAGTATCTTGCGCTCTTCACATACTCACATCATCCAAACATTTTTTTTTTGCATTCCGAAAATATAAAGTGAGATTTTCTCTTTTTCCCCAAAATTTCGAAATGGAAAACAAATCAAGAGTGCTTTTCGCGATGTTCCTAGTTACGGCTTTATCCATCAGTGACTTTGTAAAGCCAGGTTTAGCTGAGGTGCAACAACCACAACAGTTTTCGGGACTTTTCCCATCCGATTTTCCGATTGATCTATCAAAATGTTGGTCGACCCTCATTAACATTCCAGGATGTCTGCTTCAAATATCGACGTCGATATTTTCGGGACAGTTTGGGAGTATCGGCATCCCGTGTTGCAAAGAGTTTTTGGCTGTAAGCGAGAGTTGTTTGCCCCAGATGTTCCCTCTAACGCCCTTCATTGCTCCTCTTCTCAAAGATAGTTGCTCTCGGACAGTCACTCCTCCGACAAAACAGTGAAGTAGTTACATGTTATGTAACGAACTAGATGTCCTTTTATTATAAGTTGGTCTTGAGTTATTATTCACAATAATCAATAAAATCGAGTTGAATTTCATACATAATATTGACAATGCCATGTTTCTGTTCAGTATCGTATTATAAATAGTATCATTACCATGAACAAAAATCTCCAATGAAGAAAAACAACCCGGACCTATAATTTTATTCGAATTGGTCGGAATGAAAGGAAACGTGTGTATATATGTATAAAGGCTGAAATTTGAATCACTAAAATGTATCAATCTTAAACAATTAATATATAGATGTATAAATATCAAGATGTTTTTATTATTTTAAGATTATAACCCAAGAGCTGACGTGGCAGGATGGGAATATTCAGAGGAATTGAACTTGGAAAGTAACCCTTTATACCTTATGCCTAGGATATCGATTCTCTCTTCTTCTTTTTTATTAATGTCAATTTTCGTGTATAACTGCTGAAAAAAAAACGAAAAATACAAATAATTAAGTGAATTAACGCCACGACAATGGAATATTGAAAGATGTAGTAATGGTCAGTCCATCAAGAATATATTCAAGTGATGAGATCCCTTTGTCACAAAAAAACAAATAATTATTATTATTTTTTGTTGATTAGGATTCTTCCTTATCGAATCCCCCTCGGTTTCAACACGCAAGCATCCTTCTCATTTACTTGCCCGTTTTTTCAAAAAAAGAACTATTACAATGTATCTGTAATATATTTTCGGAGATTCCAATGAAATTCGAGGATTTTTTTTTCTCTATATTTTTCAATAATTCATCTAGAACATATTTTTATTTATACAAAATCAAGTTGGACCGGTCTAACCCAATCATATATTCTTATAGTATCTTTTGTAGCCCTTAGTTCCAAAAACAAAAAATCCGTTATAATTTAATATAAAAACACTATAGAACAATGGGCAAATTCGCGACAAATATGAATTCGTTGCAAACCCGATTAAAAAAAAAAAAAAGTTCGAACAAAACGACAACGAGGATCGTTGGTTGCAAATGCCGTGGAGAAAACCGTTGAACGTTGTTGCAATTATCAACGGTTTTATAACGATAAAACCATTGAAACTTGGTCTCATACTACAAGAGGTCTCCAAACATTGTATTAAGACAATATATATATATACACACGAGTCCCATTTGTGGTGGCTAAGCCGTCAATATGTGTTGGAACTCATAGAATAGCAAAGATTCGGATGTCATTTCATGCGTGTAATCACTTTTCGAAAATTGCTATTTCATTAACTCCATATCGGTATAGAGTGTGACTGATGGTAACACAATCGTCCGCAATAATAGCGATTACAACTTCTGGTGATTACGGGTGATTGAGGGTGTGACTGATGGTAACGCAATCGCCCACAATCACAACAAAACATCAATATTCTAATCGCAGCTAAAAGATTGCGTTACGATAGCGTTTTGTAACGTTTTGATTAAATAACCAAAATACCCCTGATATTAATTAATATATATATACATACATACCATACTATATATATAAAGAATTTACGTACGTGTATATATATATATGAAATATATAAATATATACATATATAATACACATATATATACATACACATACGTATATACATATATACACATATATACATACATATACATATACACATACATACATATGTAAACATATACATACATATATATACACGCATACATACATATATATACACGCATACATACATATATATACACACATATACATACATATACACACACATATACACATATATACATACACACATACATATATATACACAAATAACCATATATAGATACACACATCTATATACACGTACACATACATACATATACATATACACATAGATACATATACACACACGTGCATATATAAACATATATATACATATATACACACACATATACACACATGCATACATACATACACACATATATATACATACATACACACACATACATATACGTAGATACATATATACATATATATATACATACATATATTTATATACATAATATATATATACATACATAAATTTAAAAAATATATTAATAATTTTATTTGGTATATATTATGTTTGATATTGTTTGGTTTTACCAATAAATATTTTTAAAATATTTTTAATGTTGAATTTATTTTTGAAAATAAATTAAATTGATAATAAAATTATATTTTAAAATTTATAATTAATTATTTATAAATTTAATAATTATTTGATATTAAATAATAGTAAAAAACTAATTAAAAATATTTTAAAAATAGTTATTATTGTATATAATAAAATGATGTTTTTTTTTTGTAATTTAAACCAAATCGCAGTCTCATTCGCTGTCAACTAGTCATTTTAAATTGCAATCACTCGCAATCGCTACCAACAACAGTTTTTCTACCATTCAGTACCAATCGTTTAGAATCGCCAGCAAACGCATCGTAAACGCCCGCAATCGCTGCGATTACGATTCTACCAGTCAACACCATAATCTATGAAATACACCTTTAGGATGCGAAGAAGGCACAACGAGTAGAGTTTTTTTCTGTGCAATGGAGGGAATCACCACGACTCTTCGAATCTGCAGTCCCACGCGATAGCTTTCAAACCATATGAAAAAAACGAGTTTCCGATAATCTCCATGTAAAAATATTGATTTTTTAAAAATAAAAAAACACCGGACTTTCAAAAAGCATATAATATTTTTCTTATATATATGTGTGACATCCGTCTGATTTATAGCCACCAAAATGTTTATTTTCAAAGTTCAATCGTGACATTTCATATAAAACCGCATATATATTTCATTTTCATAATAAAAAATTATATACCCATTCTATATATAAAAAGGTTATATTAACGCACTTGAAAAAAAACCATTACTCTCAATACAAGCATCATACAAAAACCATCACCTCCAAATATGCTTGATGTAAATTGATGAGAATCAATATATATATAATAGAAACGAGTCATACTCGCATGATATTGAACTCCACTTCGTTAGTCATGTCAAATATTATCAATTCAATGTTGCTTGTGTCTCAAGAAACATATACAGAAAATGGTTGAAGATGCAACATCAAAATATTATTATTTTTTTATAAAAAAAAAAAGGAGAAACATATACAGAAAATCGTCGATGCATAATGCATTGCCGCGTCGTCTCGCCGCATTCCTCAAGAACATTCCCTCGTGTCCTCATAAAAAGCAGATCACATCGTTTTTAGATTTTTATTTTCTTGGTTGGCCATAACAATTTGGTCTAATTATACCACCTTACATTCATATCATCCATTGGTTTTATTCATTTTTTTATTCGGTTTAGTTCGATGGGGAAAAACCGGTGATACAAATATTTCAAGAAAATCGGTTTGTTTACCACCCAAAAACATTAAAATTAGAATTCAATTTTGAGCTTAGCATCCACAGCCAAAAAAGGTCTAATTCAATTTTAATTCGGCATGGATTCGATTCGAATGAAAATTTTCGGTTTGGTTTGATCAAACCGGTTCAGTTTGGGGAGAATGAACATAGACCATGCTCTAATTGGGAAACGCTGTGAGTGAATCTTGAAGTGATGCCATTTTTTGAATTATTGAACGAAAAGAATAATAAGACACATTAAGAGGGGAAGAAATAAGAATGTCTTCAAAAAAGCAAAATAATAAATAAAAAAAGAATAAATTCTAAATGAATTTCATATTTCTTTTTCACTTTAATATTGTCTGCGTAATTTTAACATTAGATCCTCACATGGCCCCCCAAAAGACAAATCATACCACAGCCTTCACCCGGGGGAGTCTCATCTGTGAGATTTTGGATAATGGCAAAATCCCATATCTTTTATTCCCTTTTTTTTCCACTCCTTATTCATAAAATTCTATTTTCATAATTATTTATTATGCATTTTAAAACCGTATGCATTGCATTTTGGGAATAGAAAGAACAAGACAAGAATATAATCATAATTAGTGTATGATTTTTTTCATAGAAGTGACATTTTAGTCCCTTATTAGTATTTATTACATAATTGATGGCATGATTACATAATTGATGACTGTGACTCAATTCTGACATCCCGGTTATCGATGATGACCGAGAATGATTACCGATATGAAAAAGATAGGGATAAAAAATGATTCCCGAAAACTTCTAAATAGGACGGATAAGGAATGAATAGAACATACCGAAATAAATAGGATTTGATTGTTGTTTAGATATGGTATTATAAAGTCAATAATTATAAAGTCAATAATAATTTAAGAGAATTGATTAAACTAATGGTATCAACAAAATTATCTATCTTTTCGGTTGTCTCTGAGATAATTCCAAAATTAAGTATGTTCACTTGAGAATAGCATCAGGAACGATGCGAGTGATGACAAAAACACGTTTAAAGATTTTGTGTTGATCGGCAGAAACAGTTTCAACCTCCATAACATTCATGAGATGTTACTGATACATCGATAGTCCAAGAGCACATATCGGCAACCGAGGAAGAGAAACTAGGATTTATGTGATTTTTTTCCCGGTTTTTTTTTTCTTTAAAATTCAGCATATCTTGTATTTTACATGAGAAGATAAATACATTTAGGATTTGCATTTTATAAGAATATTTGTCTAATTTTAATTATAACGTTGTACCAATAATATTTTGCAAACAACTTACAGGTCCACAATATTCCACGTAATTAATTTCATTTACATCGACGGGGGAATTTGAGATTTAGAGTCGCAATGTGAGAAAAAATCCAACAGACGATTCAATGATTAGGGCTTTTGCAATGTAGAACGCAGTCCAAGCAAAGCATTTTTTTACCAAGTATGAAATTGTATTATACAAGATCAATGTGACATCTCGGTTATTGATGAGGGCAATGAACGATCGCCACTACAAAATGATACAGAAAAGGGGTGGTTCTTGACATGCTTTCAGATAGGAGGGATATGGAAATGAATCGAACGCATCGAAATGAGAAGAGATAATTATGTAGGTATAAGATTATACGGTCGATAATATTTAGAATTGATTGAACTACTCATATTAACAAGATATATCTACCTTTTCGGTTACTTATCCGAGAAAACTTCAAAATTAAGAGCGTTCGTTTGGGAGTAGTTTTAGGATGAGTGATATCCTGAAAAATACTTCTCGGTAAATATGCGAATGAATACAAAATACAGTGAAAGGTCATGTGTTGATCGATAGGGACAAATTTCAACATCTATAGCGTTCGTGAAGCGTCACATTCACTACATAAAACACCGTCAAAGTGAATGGTGTCCACTATTTAAACATCTTCACCAAATCAAGGGTTTCAACCATAAGCGCCGTAGGTTTATACGAAACACTAGTTTAATTTCTTGTTGGATATTTTAGACAAACAATAACTCATTTATGCATGATAACGTATGTTAAAGATTATGAATGGTTATCTATGATGGATTTTCCACTTAAATGTACACAATTCTTCATGTGATAGAAGTTATAGGTGGTTTTGTATAAAATATCATCAACTTTCATGAAAAGTTATATAATTCTTCATCGAACCCTTTGAAATTTAGTTCAAAAAGAATGGATTCGGCTCATCAACTTTGACTTCCAAGCTATCAAATTGAATATCTCTACGTGATTCGTTACTAATTTCATATTTAAATATTGACAAAATCCTCAACTAGATATGTATATTGTGTTTTTGCATCAAACTGTGGGAAGAAACGGTTCAATGCACAAACCCTAGTGAGTCACCAACTCAAATAATGTCTCCCCCTCAAAGCACCTTGCTTCGAAAATGGCCATGGGGGGCAAGAGAGAATAATACCCTTCATCGTGTCCCCCTTTTCCTCGCAATAATGCAAACGGGAATCCGCTTAAAGAAGAAGGTTATTCTCGTAATTTCGCGCCCACCGATGTTTTACGGCACTTTCTCCTTCCCATGAAACACAGTTTCAATTTCCTTTTTAATTTATCAATTTCTCTTTTACTTTATCTCCAAGAAACCCAAGAAAGTCGATGGGAATGGGCATCTCAAAATGGTTATATAAAGCCTTATTCCTAAAACCACCAAAGCTCACCACTTGCTTCTACGTTTCATTTGTTCTCTCTTGTTCTTGTTCTTTTAACCTTCTCCTCTTCTTCTTCTTCTAATTCGGGTAAGATTTCTTCTTTACAATCCATCTAAAATCCGACCCATTTCTCTTACTTCCTTGTCAAGCAACGAGATTTTCGGGCAGTTCTGCTCTCTAAGCCTCTAGCGCCGTTGAACGTTTTCAGGCAATACATATATAAAGACAGAAGGATGAGCTGGACAGGAGGAGACTGGCTGTGTGCGGCGTGTCAACACGCCAACTTCAAGAAAAGAGAGATATGTCAGAAATGCGGGTACCCGAAATTCGGGGGTCCCGATGTATCGACATACTTGTACAACAGGACTGAAACCTTGGCCGGAGATTGGTATTGCTCGGCCTTAAACTGCGGTAGCCATAACTACGCGAGCCGAACAAGCTGTTATCGTTGTGGAATGCTCAAAACAGATTACACGGAATATTATGGAGCTCAAATGGTTGCTTATGGAAATGAAGCAGGGGCGTATCCTCCCGGTTGGAAATCGGGCGACTGGATTTGTTCTAGGTACATATTATTTCGAGATTAATCAAACCGTCCATTCCCTTTTTGAATGAAGGAACATTTTCGGCTGAGAATCAGTTCTATGATCACAAAGTGCCTATTACAAGATTTTCTAATCAAGATTATGGCAACAAAGTTTTAAATAATCTATTGAATTCTTCAAATGACAATGTGTAAATCCCTAGTAGAAATTTTATAGAACTAACCTCGAAGAAATTTTGATGGACAGGGTCGGGTGCGGAGTTCATAATTATGCTAGTAGGGCGGAATGCTTCAAATGCAAGACGCCGAGGGATTACGGTGAGGACAAATCTCGGAATTCATCATCCTCGCATGAGCTATACATATATTTCGACGTATGATTTGATATGAGACGTTGGATTGACATTCATTTCATATTTTGTTCTAGGCGGTGCCTAATTGACGAGACTGTAATCAACAAATATGGGAAAGAACCGGACGAAAACGATCTGTAATTTTACGACCAAATATGAACAAAGGGAATGAGAAAATCACGTTTGGTTCGTCACGGGAATCCTTCTTGATCTTCTTGCTGTTCCCCCTTTTGTTTTTCAAGAAACATCGCCATGTAACAGCGGCAACAAGGGTCGCCACATTCCAACGTGCATGGCTTCTTACGTTGACAATTTAGGTTAAGCACGTAAAAAAAAAAAGAAGCTATTCACATTATACGTAACCACCACATTATGTATATATAGGAGAAAAAGGAAGCAAGAAATTAGCTTTGCTATGACGCAAAATCACATTAGAAATATATATATATATTTTGGACATTAGAAATATATTGTATCTTGAAAAACATATTACGATATATATCGTATCATGAAAATCTTATCAAATATAGAAAATATATATTTAAAAATATTTATGAATATTCGATGTTACCTTTATATTTTTTTAATCTAATTTGAGACTGTCATTTATTTATATATTATTAGGTTATGAATAAAATATCACAGCATTCGGTATAAGGGCAATTTGTCGAGGTCAATGAATGTGAATCATGTAATGTATGTATACATGAACATTATAAGAATGAGAACCTGGAGAATGGCAAACATGAAAATAAAAAAAGAAAGATGGTTGACAAAATAAAGTATATATTAAGTTGTAAACATTTTTATATATGAAAAGGGTCGAGAGTATACTATCTTCGTATAATTTCAAGATTTTAGTTAATAAATTTCCATTTGTGGAAACCACGACAAGTGAATTTGCCTTTTGGCTTTGGGTGGTCCATCGAATCTCAAGCTATGATTTCAAAATGAAAAAATCCAAGAAAACGGAATATATTTATTACCAATCATCTAATTGTTGTTGTCTTGATGGAAAACTTGGGAAAATAGATATATGTGATAATGATAGTTACTTTGGTTACTTGTTACACCACCATTGGATTCAATTACCCTTTTTTTTCCCCGATTTCTATACATACTATTTTTTTTTTTTAAGTTTTGGGTTAATACGATTTTATATTTTATAAAAAAGACATAATAAATAAATAAATAAATACGAACAATATGTTAAGCCCTTTGGACCAATTCAATCGTGTTTCGTGTAGTGTAAAGTTCATCTAAAAGAATTTCGAGAGACAAAAAGAGTTTATGAGAGATAATACTAAGGAAGGACCATTATAAATAATAATAGAGGTGAGAACCTGATGCCTCTTTTATGATGCCATGCTGTCCATAAGCCATAAGCTTTCTAACTTTTCATTTTTATCGAGTATTTGGCAGTGGCATGTATGTATGTATGTATGTATGTATGCCACCTCGCATTTTTCAAGTTCTCCCCTCAATGTTTTGGAATTTCTAATTTTGCCCCCTAACTATTGATTGTGTCTGTTCAATACTCATATTTCCTATCCTTTGGAAAGCTATAACGACAATTTCAAATATCGAATAATTTTTTTTTAGGAAACATTATTTGTGACATCTCGAGATAGATGAGGTTGGAAAGTGATCGTCTGTATAAGTGGTATAACGACCGAGGCCGCTACGAATTGTCGAAACTGCCCTCACACAGCAACCCGAGACCTTTCAGCGTGTTTTGTCCTCACTCGCACGCATACCGAGACACTTCCCAGTAGGTCACCCATCCTGAAATTGCTCCAGAGTCAGCACGTTTAACTTTGGAGTTCTCTCGGGATAGTCAACCAAAAAGGTAGGTGCACCTTGTTGCTATGAGTAGCTCAACTAATTCTTTTATGTTATCTTAGACCGTATAGTCCCATACCTATACAACCCTCGGATCTCTCTCATTCCGATGTGTTCGATTCATCCCTGTACCCCCTACCCAGAAGTTCGTCAGGAGCCGCCCCTTGTCCGTGCCTCTGCACCGGCGATCACTCCCCGCCCTCCTACGGTACTCTGGGTTGTCACAAGTGGTATAGATAATGAGCAGTTTCCCCAAATAATTTGTTTACGTAGAATAAAAATGTTTAGTTTACATGACAATAATTAATCAGTTCACACAATATTAAAAAATCTAACATATTTTATATTAAGTATGGATGATATTGAAAAATATTACAAGATAAAAAATTGTTTGAATATAAAAGACCAATCATAGGAAAAAAAAAATTAACATTTAGCTAGATATAAGAAGCTGAACTTTTGTTTATTTTATTTTAAACATGTTTGAATATAAAAGATGAATCATAGGGGGGAAAACGTTGGAATATAAAAAATCAATCACAGGAAAAAAATTGACATTTGTTTATTTTTTTACCTTTAGATAGATATAAAATATGGATGTTTATTATTATTTTTTTTGGTATGAATGTTTATTTATTTTAGACATGCTTGAATATAAAAGATCAATTATTAGGAAAATGTTTGAATATAAAAAAAATGAAGTTTATTTATTTCAAAAACTAAAAAAGGTAGAAAATGACCATTTTAAAAAATATTGAAATAGAATCGAATTAAAAAAAATAAATCGAATTAAACGGACTCGAATATAACCACGGATTAATTATGATTTTTAAAAACTAAATTATGAGATCTAAAAAATAATCGAACTCAACCAAAATAACCTCCCTTATTACCATTACTAGTGAAGAGAGGAGGAATACAGAAAAGAAAAGGGTCATTTTCTGAACAATTAGGTTTCAGGGTTCCTAAACCCGCCGCAAGAAAACACACTTCTCCATTTTTACCGGCAAATGAATTCAAGAACGACGGCGATGGCGATGGCGCCGCCGGCGAACAAAGGCACTGCGAACATCTTCTACAAGACGAGAATGTGCGCCAGATTCAGACTCGGCGCCTGTAGAAATGGAGAAGGCTGCAACTTCGCTCATGGAATCGAGGACCTGAGACAACCTCCGTCGAATTGGCAAGAACTTGTCGGAGCGACAGCGATCGAAGAACGTGATCGCGATCGAGAGCGACACACTTTGTCTGTTGTTGTCGGCGACACGAATTCTTGGGATGAGGATCAAAAGATCATCCAGAGAATGAAGCTTTGTAGGAGTTTTTGTTGTGGAGAGGAGTGCCCATATGGAGATAGATGCAATTTTCTTCATGAGGATTTGGCTAAGTATAGGGACGATTCGTCCAAGTTGAGGGAGAGCTCTGCGATTAGCATAAGCATTGGTAATGGCGGTTCTGATGCATTAGTGGGCAATGTGTGTTCTTCTGCTAGTCAAATTGAAGCCCTCATCCATGGTGGACCAATGCTGATACCAGTTCCGCCTCCCGTTCCATCGAGCAACGCAAATTCGAATTCAAATTCGAATTCGAAGACTGTGTATTGGAAGACGAGATTGTGTATGAAGTTTGAGATGACGGGTCACTGCCCTTTTGGTGATAAATGTCACTTTGCTCATGGTCAAGCAGGTGGGTTTTTGCTGTTTGATCATAACTTGGTTTTGGTCTCCAATTGTCAAGTCTCTTTGGTAACCTGTGTTGTTCTCTGTCTCATTGATTGAATCTCTAGCTATGAGTCTTGTGGTATGATCTTGTTTTCCTCGGTATTAGTGTCGAATCTCGTTTTATGTATCACTCAGTAGTGATATGTGGATATTGAGAATGATATTGTCTAATCTATAAAGGAGATTTTTCGGGTTTGTTTGTTTAAGTAACATCTGCTGTTATGGATTCACAGAGCTTCATACCACGGTCGGAAGGGTGGAAGGCGAAGTTAGGTATGCGAGTAAACTACATACAATGACGGGTAACAATGCATTGGCAGCGAAAGCAACTGCACAAGTGACAGCAGCTTCTTCTTCCAGCCCGAACGAAGAAGCTCGGAGGAAGAAGTGCCTGTTCAAGTGGAGCAATCCCAAGAAAATTAACCGAATCTATGCTGATTGGATCGACGACCTTCCCGTGGGTCAAACTCCAACGAAACCTGTCGAGAACTGATCCCGTCACATCGGTCCGTAGCTCTCTCAAAGATCTTATTTCATGTTCTTTTGCCATTGTCTTTGAACCTGATGGATAATGGTTTGGAAGTCTCCCTCAGAGTGCACATCGAATTTTTGATGAACAAGGTAATTACTACAGTTTTGTTATTCGTTTTGATCAAATGAAGAGCCGAAATTCTTTGATTTAGTAAGCTATCTTTAAGATTTATCTCACTCTCTCTGCTTAGTTGTAGTTGTTGTTGTTGCTGCAATGTGAAACTCCGCCGTAAACCAATCTGAGCGCAAGCCTGAGAGATACGAAAACGTGAAGAGGAAACTATCGTCTCATGGTTTCTCGTACGGTCCTACATGATCACGGGTAGGTTTTGCTAATTTGATATCAGTTCTTTTACAAGCGAAAACAGAAACTGAGAAACCCTAATCGAGTTATACATTGTATAACATACCTCGGCTATTTCCCGAGGATCTGAGGGTTTGGGAATGTATCTTTGAGCTTCTGCTTTCTCATTTGCGTCTACGCATGCCAACTGGACGGTAACCTGTATAACATTCCGGTTAACGAAAATAGAAGACTGACGGAATGAGTTGTCGGCTAAAGGATGAAACGGACAGGCGAAAGCCAGAGATCTGTCTGAACAACATGATCCAAAGATTGACACAGTAGAATCATCTACTCTTTGCAGGAACTCCATGCTACTGCGTCGCATTGTGGAATCGGATTCAGAATAACGGGTACATCGTAGAAATGCCGAACCATCATCCCCGATAGAGCAACATAATATAGCAATGACAGTACAGATTGAATCAAGTATATGTCCACTATATGGCCCTGCATACCAGAGAGAAGAAAGCATCCCAAGAGGATAATGTCACAAAAGCCGGTTTTCAAGGTTGGCGTCGCAACTGTAATGAATAGCAGTAATATCCTTTTGTCCCCATGCAGACAACAACAACAATCCGACCATCATGCTTGCCAATTGGGTGATGACACAACCACAAAGGGTACCATTCTGGACAATGCATGTCAAAATGAGTCTAGTTCACCGATCAACCCATATTTTACCGATTTGGGCTCAAAAAAATTCGAACCCGAAAAAAACGGTCTTTAGAACCAGTCCGTCATGAGTCGGAAAATTTTTGTTTTATTTCAAAAGGATATTTTTTTTATTTTTTTATTTGGGTCGCGAGGTAAAGCGATGTGGAACGAGTTAAGATTTTTCTGACTCGTTGATGATTATGACGCTCTATAAATGGCTGTGTACGGTACATGACTATTGGGATTAGTTGTGACCCTTTGATATAACGTCTATACTTCTATGGAATAGAATTCTCTCATTACGTGACGGATATACGAGAGAAAATATGTCGAAACAAGAGATTTACCAAATTCTTCGAGAGGGTATTTGGATCCTGAAATTGTGTTTCCAATTCTCGTAATCGGATTTCAATCACTGAACGAAGAAGGATATTATGCGATTTCAACCGAGGTTGTAAACGATCACGATTCGGGTAAGTTTTTTTGGACCGATCTTTGTCGAGTTGGCCCATTTTACATCCTAGATTCATCACAGAGTTGGACGAATCACAAATTTTTGGCTTCTTTTTTTTTTGGATAATCGGGCGTCGTGGGCCGAGCCTTAGAATAATCCAATGGTCGGGAACAAAACATGTGATTGTAGTTATACTCCCTTCCCCAACTTTAACCTCGAACTTGGCCCGTTTCCCAACTTTACGTTCTCTTTTCACCGGTTAAGTTAACCAAGTTGGTTAAATTTTTGGCTTCCTATGATATCTATTGAAGAGAAGCTGCCATTCTGCAGCAACAGAGAGACGTTCGCCATTTGCAGGAAAATTACAAATCAAACCGTCAAAAAAGTGATATACTTAAATTCATTGACCCACTAAAAAAACATATGATATTTTATGTTTCGATTTTTATATTCGCATTCAATAATTAATTTAAAACATTTGAAGTCTGTTCTAATAAAATTTGATGGATATAGCTTGAATCTTGTTTTATTATTTCAATTTTTGATCGCTATTTCATTGATAAAATTTTCTGATTCCCAAAATATTTTTAGTTGTGATTATAAAATGCCTTATTAGAGAAAGAA
Source organism: Tarenaya hassleriana (assembly GCF_000463585.1). Lineage (NCBI taxonomy): Eukaryota > Viridiplantae > Streptophyta > Magnoliopsida > Brassicales > Cleomaceae > Tarenaya > Tarenaya hassleriana. The sequence goes on from NW_010964923.1 coordinate 2,643,323, forward strand.
AGTTGAAACACAAAAAAGAAAAGTAATTTTTTCCCCAGAAAATATTATAGCAAACATTTATCATTCTTTTACTATTTGATTTGTAATTTTAACATATATCACTTCGAGATTAAAACCCACTGGATTCTATTGTCATTCATTACACGATCTTACGATTATGAATTATCTTAATTGCATCTTAAGATAGTAATTAATTATAGATTAAGACATACAATTAAAAGCAAAACCCATCATTAGCAAGATTACAAAGTTTAGAAGTGATCCATTTCTTGGACTTGCTTGAACGAGTTCTTCCTTGCCGTCTTCAGCACTGTCTTGTCCGCGACAATGAAATATGCTGCTCCCGCAGCTGCAAAAATAATTATTGAATGTTAATAATTATCGAAATTGGTTTTAAGTTAATCGGTTCTGGTTTAGAAAAAACAAATCCGGTTATTTTCGGTTTGAGTGTACCGGTTGAGATGATGAGAGCCTGGGCAGTGTGATTGAGATTAGCTCTTGCCCATGGTAGCATCCTCACACTAGCCATCTGCATTTTATAATATCTCACTTTAATCTTATTTTAAACAATAACGAAATTTTAAATTTAGTTTTATACCGAACCGGTTGGTTATTTATGAGAAATCTATTATTATTATTACTACTACTACTACTACTATTATTATTATTATAACAATAATAACAATATTAGCATTTGAAAATGCAAAAAAAAAAAACTTTAAAACAAAAAAAGAAAAAGAAACTTACGGTAGGAACAGCAGCGGCAAAGCCGGCCACAATGGCTGCCTTTGCTCCAGCGAGAACTCCCTCTGCTCGGACCAAACACATAATAAAAATAAATACATAAAATCGTAATATATATATATATATAAATATATATATATGTATACACAGATAATTAATTATATATTACATAGGGAGGAAAAAAAACAAGAACCTTGAGCACAACGTTTAGCGATGGCGAGGTTATGGTCAAGAGCAGCCACGGTGTTCCTCTCCAAAGGGGATTGAGCAGACACATTTTTCTCCATTTTTTGTTTTCTTTAATTCGGAAGAAAATATATTATAATTTTATAATTATCGGAAATCTTTCGGATTGCGGATGGTGGTGGTGCTGCTGCTGTTGTTGCTCGTGAGAGGTTGCATTTATAGGGAAATGGAAACAGATAAAAAGGGAGTGAAGAGTTGATGGTTTTGCTTTGAAATTCTAACGTCAGAGTCGCTTGTTTCACTCCTGCCTTTTTTTATTTCCTATTTTACCCCTCTGTTTATTTATGCCATTTCCTAGTTGAAAAAGCTTGGACGTTTAAACTTGTTATTTATTTATTTAATTGAGGTTTTTAATGTATCTTTTATAAAAAATTTATATTATATTTGATATATTATTTTTTGAGGATGTGGTTTTAAATAGATATTTAGAAGTAATTAAGAGTTTTTGGATATTTTTTAAATTAAAAGACTTATTTGAATCTTTTTGAAAAAATGACGGTTTTTTCGAGGGTTTTCTTATAACATATAAAAATGTTCTAATCAAATTCAATATAGAAATTGATTTGGTGTAAGTTTTATGATAAAATAAATAAATATAAAAAGAATGAGACAGATAGACGGGAGAGACACGAAATAAGATAAACGTATAAAAGAATGAGAAAGATTCGAAAGTTATATAATATGATTAACGATAATTTAATAAAATTGATTGAGTTATTTCTATCAATAAAATATATCTACATTTTCGATTCATTATTTTCGATCAATTTGTGAATGAGGACAAAACATCGATAAACTGAATATAAAAATGATGTTACGATATATACATATATTCTCTATGAATGTTTCAATTCATGCATGATCAAAACGTGGAAAAACTAGTTAAATTAAGAGCGACTGTTTTATAAACATTTTCAGCCCCAACTACAACCAATTGTTTGTATTATATTTGTTATTACTTATTAGTGATAAAGACTACAACAATTATGGGAGTTTCACAAGTTCAAGGAAATCTAGAAATAAATATTCACAATACGAATAATAGTCATTAATTTCCTACCAAGAAAAACGGTCATCACTTTTGTCCCCTTAGCCTTTTATTTAATTTGTTAAGACATTTCATTAGGCTTATAGAAGCCCCATTTAAATTAAAAAAAAACCTTGTATATCTACCAAATTATACCAATTACTTTTGTTAATGGTACCTTATATAAATTACTTATTAATATAAAATATATTATGTTCAAAAGATTAAAAAAAATACCCCAATATATTATTAATGGTGGATCTGTCTCTAATTATAGTTTCAACATAAATTACTTATAAATGATTCATAGTTAATATTAATGGTATTTTACATAAAATTACTTACAAATAATTCATAATTTTCAAACGTGTAGAAAATGTTTTCTGCTCCCAAAAACCTTAAGATTGGATTGAAAAGATTCTTTAGTATTTTTAATTTTCTCATAAAATTACATTTCGAATTTAACTAAAATAGAAAAAAAATACTTGCAATATATTGAAGTGAACATAGTTTTAAAAGGGCAAGTTGGTAATATCAGGACAAAATCAACGGGCCTTGAGATCTGTCCAAAATCTCGTTCACTTTTTTCACGAACTTAACCACTCACCCGAAAACCATGAAATTTTGTGCGATTCCCCGTTTTATATTTTAATTAAATTACATAAATTACATTTTTTTTAAAAATAAATCGGAAAGAAAATAAAATCAGAGTGGGTCGGTGTAAATCCAGTGTCTCGGTGCAAAGGTTTTGTCTCCCAAAACCATGGGTGCATCAGCGTCCCTCTCTCAGATCCTGACACGTGTCGGCTTCGACAGTGTAGATTCGTGTGTTAGTTTACCAAGATCTAGAAATGTAGATTAATCCCGATACAATTAACCAAATAATTTCCCGATTATCCAATAACATATATTTATTTTGTATATAGATAGGCTTTCCATTAAAGTTGTTTCTAAGGGAATTTTAATTTTTTATTATTATATCTAAATAAATCAAATTCTGTTTTTTTTTTGTTAATTTGAAAATTAAATTTTTTTGGTAAAAAAAATCAAGATTTTGTATTGGCTGTTAAATCACCATGTTTATTACAAAAACAAAAAATGGAAACATGGTGCCTTAAATACAAAGGGAGAGAAGAAAGAAACACCATACAAACCCTAACCAACTAAACCAAACCAAAATCAATTAAACCAATATTTAACCATAATCATATATTCTAATAAACTTAGATGGCAAAACATGACTTTTTCCGTCCATGTAAAAAGGTGATTTTTGTTAAGAAATATATGTATGGAAGGTTTGTTCAAGGGTAAAAAAATAAGTTTTTTTTTTATTATTATGACTGTTTCGAGTTGCAGACTTGGAATTATGATGTAAACTTGTAATGTGATTAAAAATATACTGAAAGATAATTATTAGTCAATTAGATACAAAAATGCATTTTTTTTTATTCGATTAAAGATTAAAACAGCTATATTATATATATTTTTATATAGATGGCGACATAATTTATTGTTATAAAATTATATTTAATAATATGTTTCATATAGACTATATTTGAATATCTTTCTATCAAATTTTGTAATTTTTTTTAACTATTTAATACAAAATATCAATTTATTTTTCAGTATGTGAAATAAAAATTATAATCATTTAGTTTTTATATCAATTTAGAAATTCATTTTAAAATCTTTCAAGTTTAGATTCGTTTTTACATGTAAAATATTTAGTTTTTTTAAATGCGATATTTTTGTTGTAAAAAATATAAGAAATGAAACATGAAGTAAATTGTTTAATTATTAAGATAGTGGTGTATTAATAGAAAACTAAAATAAATTTATATGAATTAATTTTACACATGAGAATAAGAAGAGTGACATAGTAGTGAAGTTAAAAAAAATCTTAAAACATTGTTACATATAATGGTTCAATCATTATATTTTTATGTAACTGGAAACTCATTGTTTTATAACAAGTAAAAATAAAAATAGCACTATCTAATTTGTAGCATTTGTGTTACGGTTACCGTTTTGGGAATTTTCGAGACCTTTGAGATTTCTTTTCGGATTGCAAAATTTTATTCAATCAATTTACTCGCAAATATATGAATATATCATAAAATTATTCAAGTTTTGGATAATACATGGACCGGACCGATCTCCAAAACCGGAATAAACCTAGATCATAATTTTCTTAGCCATATGAAACAAGATTTAGTCATTCATATTAGCATTTAAACAAATACATAAATATAATTATTTAACTAATTATAAAAACTGTTCATTGTTTTCAAGTATTTGTGCTTTTACTTATACATGAAGTATACCACGGAAGAGAGCCTACGAACCGGTCTCCCTAACCCGACCGGAATAAACCAAACAGTGGCTTTCGAAATTCCAAGTGATGACGTGGCATGCGGAAGCCAAAACCCCAAACCCCGCCGCTTCTAAAGCCATTTTTGCCCTAATATTCACACACACCTCCCTCTCTCCATCTGAGGCAACATGAGGACCTCCGACCACGACGGCGCCATGGCCAGACGCGGAGGAGGAGGATCCTCGGCGGCGGTGGACAAGGACGTCGATTTCGCTCAATACTTCTGCACCTATGGGTTTCTCTACCACCAGAAGGACATGCTCTCCGATCGAGTTCGCATGGACGCATACTACAACGCCGTCTTCGAGAACAAGCATCACTTCTCCGGCAAGGTAAAGTTCACAGTATTCTTACATATACATGTTTTGTGTATGTTTTGTATTTGTGTGTATATAGGTGAAGTTCAAAATGCTTGTACATAAATGTGCCCGTGTGTTTATACATGGGTTTGGGTGTGTCTATGTATGTAATGTGTTGGTTTCGGGTTTTACTTGTTATACTACCGAATTAGTAGCTGCTACTAGAGAAGATTAGGATGTGTAAGCTTGTTTTGGGTGAATGTAACAAATCGATTTCCATTTTGTTGAAGCTCAATGATCAGTGAGTGATTCGAGTTTTACCGTTAATACATTTTGTGTATCATTATTTGCTTGGGGACTATTCAGATTAAGCAAATTGGCCGACCCTAGGCGTTTACCCATATGTTTTTGCTTTTGGCCTAGCTTATGCATGCGTATCGAATTGTTCCTTGGTGATGTTTTGACTGACTTGTCGTGTATGTTTGCGTTGAAGACTGTCTTGGATGTGGGGACAGGGAGTGGAATTCTTGCGATTTGGTCGGCCCAAGCTGGAGCAAGGAAGGTTTATGCTGTCGAAGCGACTAAGATGGCTGATCATGCTCGTGCCCTTGTCAAAGCCAACAATCTTGACCACGTTGTGGAAGTTATAGAAGGATCAATGGAGGATATTACATTGCCAGAGAAAGGTTAGTGCAGGGCATTCGGTTTCTTGTTTTATTTCCTTTGCAAACGAGAATGAAAATGTATTTCATGCTTACATGGAAATGCCATTTTTATTGGTTGTAACTTGGGATATTTAGCAGCTTAGTTAAGCTTGATGTGCTCTGTGTAAGAGTCTTACAATTAGTTGTAAGATTAGCACTTTGATTTTGGGTTTCACACTGATGTCTCTGTAATCAATTCGATGTGCAGTTGATGTGATTATCTCGGAGTGGATGGGATACTTCCTTCTGCGAGAGTCCATGTTTGATTCCGTGATCTGTGCTCGTGACCGGTGGCTCAAGCCAACAGGTGTCATGTAAGTGCTTTGGTGCATTTACTCTTTTAGCTATTTTCTTAACGTCTTCATTGCACAATGCACACAATATTCTGAATATCCTTATTCCTCGACTTTATGCTTGCGTGTTCTGCAGCGATAAAAATATGATGTTGTCTCCTTGGCTGTTAAATACAATCTTGCTGTTTGAATTCAACAGGTATCCTAGTCATGCCCGCATGTGGTTGGCACCGATTGTATCTGCGCAGGCAGATCGTAAAAAGTGTGATTATGATGCAGAGATGGATGATTGGCATAACTTTTCGGATGAGATCAAGAACTACTATGGTGTTGATATGAGTGTACTAACAAAACACTACTCTCATGAGCAAGAAAAGTATTACTTACAGGTATGTTCGACTATTTTTGGTGCTGCGATTGATTAAGTACTTTGTAATAAGTTGCCTGAAGTGACAAAAATAATACTCTAAAGACTTCTAAGGACTATGTTTTCGTCTGAAATGTATTACTCAACGAGCTGTAACTTCAGGAGATGCAGCGTTATAGTCTTAGTTTAAAAAAGCGCGCCTGGGGCGCGCCTAGGCGCTGGAGGCGCTGTTGCGCCAGAAAAATCGCATCTGTACCCAAAGGCGAGGCGATTTGCAGGAGGCGGCCAGAGGCGCGCCTCCGGCGTGCATCGGCCGGAGGCGGAGGCGTGCGCCTCCTGCTATTCAGGCGATAGAAAAAGAACAACAACAAAAATAGAAGAAAAACAAAGAACTGGTCACTCTCTCTCTTGTTACACGAATGGTTCGTGAACTTTCTCAAGGTTCAGAGATAGATAGAGAATAGAGAGAGACAGAGGAAACGTGAAGAACTAGAAGACAAGATAGAAAAATATAAAAAAAAAATGAGAGAGATGGACAGAGAAGAAGATTAGTGGGAGACAATTTGTTTGATTGTCTCTGACAAATGATAAGATGGATACCTAATATTTCTTATACATTAATAATATTATATGAGATATATTAAATATTTTCAATCTATTTATTTTTATCTATATTATTATTATTATATTATCAATTATTAATTATAGATTGATAAAATTAATTATAATTAAAATTTATAATAGTTAATAATTTTAAATGTATATTCTTACAAATTATATAAAACTAAATTTATAAAAAGTTTAAAAATAAAATTCAAACAATATTATTGTTATTTGTTAATAATATTTATCTACCATTCTATTTTTAAATTTTATTTATGTTATTATAAATTTAGATTATATTTATATATATAAATGTATATTATACTAACTAAACTATATAATCTATGTTTATATAGTATATATATATATATTGTTATAAAAAATAGAAGCGCCTCAAATACATGAGGCGTGCGCCTTCGCCTCGCGCCTCGCGCCTCGTGATTTTGGACCTTTAGCGCCTCGGTACGCCTCGCGCTTTTTTCAACCAAGGTTATAGTTCGTTGTAGTAAAACGTCTAAACCATCCCTATTATCTTTGCGTTATTATAAATTATCTTGTATGCTTTGCGGTTTGATGAAATTACTTAGAACCTTGCACTGATATAACATGTTGAATATCCTTTTTGTTCTTCTCACAGACAGCTATCTGGAATAACCTGAGTCCACAACAACTGATTGGGACCCCTACCATTGTTAAGGAAATAGACTGTTTGACAGCTACGGTTAGTGATATTGCCGAAGTCAGGTCGAACGTCCTGTCAACCGTTAGCGTTCAGAATACGAGGCTCTGCGGCTTTGGTGGTTGGTTCGATGTTCATTTTCGGGTAAGACTTTCACGGTAACTTTTGAAACGATATCCTCACACCTGTAAAATCTCATGAAAACTAGGGGTTCAGTTCAGGAATTTAGTTCCGAACCGAAATCGAACTGAACCGAATATAATTTGGTATAATTTTTGTAGAACAGAGTAAACAGTTCCTCAACCAAACTCGATAAATACCGAGCCGAACCAAACCCGAGAAGTACCGAACCGAAACCTGAATAATGTACCCTTATGTAAGAATGTATGTGTGAATATCAAGCTTCGGATCTTGTTTGGTGTTCACATAACAAAAAAAGTTCTGACCCGAAAAGATTAACATTCAGTTCTAGTTTGGTACAATTTTACCGAACCGAACCCGACAAATACCAAACCGAAACCCGAAAAGCCATCTCGAACAAAAGTCTAATGGTTGATCTCGTCACTTTGAGAATGTAGGGAAGGAAGGAGGATCCAGCATTGCGAGAAGTCGAGTTAACCACAGCTCCTAGCGATGATTATTGCACTCACTGGGGACAACAGGTGTGATACACGATTGATTCAGTTTCAACTTTCAATTACATTTGCGGTATGGGATGAGTTTCAATTCCGATCCCCGTTTTTCGCAGGTTTTTGTCTTGAATCCGACAGTTAACGTTGGGGAAGGCGATGGTCTGAGTGTATCGTTGATAATGACACGCTCAAAGGAAAATCATCGGTTAATGGAGGTAGAGCTCGGCTGCGAAATTAAACCGCCTTCTGGGAACCAGGTTTCATCCTTCAGGAAGAAGTACTTCATAGAGTGATTTCAGTCGCATAATCAAATATTCAGTCACAAGTTCTTTACCAAAAGGGGTTATGATTCTGCAACTTTGTCTTCTGTCTGTATTTTGTTTTGTGTTTCTGCAACTGTAACAAAAGAGAGAATTTCAGAGTACTTTTTATTTCTGTCCAAATTCTATTTTTGTCGATTTTATATATAATTTGCTTTCAACAATTTATAAGCCCGATAATAAGCTTTTTGGAGCTTATAAAAATCTATCATGACCTTTTTTAAAAAAAAAAAAAAATTTAACAGTGCACCATGATATATTGAGCTATTTATATTAATATAATTTCCGAAACATTTATATTATATCATAACATAAAGATTTCACTCACATTAAGAAAGTAAAGAAATTATAAAATACCATTGATTTGTATCTTAAAGAGTAACAAACAAAATCTATCGTATACGTGCACATGATTGGCTCGGCATCTCTTCAGCAATAATCGTCGAATTATTAAGAGTTTCGAAATTGTTATTGTATTGTGAAGCTAGAAGCGGCTAGGCACATACATGCAAAACGTAATTACACCTAAGTTATTACTTTAAATTCATTAAAATTCCAGACCAATATGTATACACATGTACAAATTCTGAAAACTTTCTTGGTGAGATTGCCGTCTATGTGTTAATGCCACGAGTGTACCTGCAAGTCACGGAGATTCTATTTGAATGGATTGCATCATGTCTCTGTAATTAAGGGTTTGATAGAATCCTTTCGATTGCACATCTTTTTTTTTTTTTTTTTTTTTTGGGGGAAGTTTGACCGAAGGAAATCAGAAGATGATACCCAATTTTGATATGCCCCCATAACTTTGATTTCTTAATAAAATTTATAAGATTTTTGATAAAATCGTTACATGTCCCACAATAAAATTATGTTTTTTTATATAGTAAAATTAAGTTTGCCCCTAATTACGAATTTTTTCTAGGTCCGCTACTAGGAAGAAGAAGGGGTAAGAAGATTGTCGTCGACGAATTTTGATATAGAAGAGTTTGCCAAAATACAGAGGTTAGCTTCACAAAAAACAAAATACAGAAGTTAGGGCAAACTAGTGTGTTATAACAAGTTTGCATAAATGTGTTATCGTGTTGCATCTTTGAGTGCGTGAGACCGGTTTAGAACGGTTTGGTCCGGTTTGTTGTAATAGTTTGATTTCTGTCTGTAAGGGGTTGATTTGCGTTTCTCTAAAATGAAAGTTTCACCATTTCCATCTGGCATATAATGTGTTAGAGTGTGAGATCAATACTGTAAACATTCCAATTATATATATTCTTTTCTTAGAATGTTATCATTTGATATTTAGAAAACGATACCAATCGATAGGACAGATTTAGAATTTACCATTAGATTTATGGAAAGAAAATTTCCAAACGAATTCAAAACCTAAAATAACACTATCGACATGAATTGGAGGAAGTAGGAGTAGGAGTTTGAAAAAAATCGAACTAAACCGAATAATATGGAACTATACCCTAACCAATCTAATTTTTAAAAACCGATTTGAGTATGGATATTTTAAATTCAAATGAATCAAATATAAACCAAACCCAAATATAACCGCGAAAAACGAACGAAAGTTTCTATAAAAATTAGGTTTTTAGTTGATACGCAAACCCGATGTGAATCTGAACAAAATCCGAACCACGTCGAAAACAAACATAAAAATAAAATTAATATAGTTTGTAGAAAAAAATGTAACAATAACCAAATTCAAATCTAAAATATAGCCGAATTGGGTTCTAATCCCGATATTTAGAACATAACAAAAATCTAAAACATTATTTATACTTTTGAGGAAGTACTTTATCATAAGTTTAAATTCAACTGTGGAGAGAGTCATTCAATCGGACATCTCCGATTCTTTGGGAGATATAATTGGGATAAAGATATGAATTTTCGTATTATAAAAAACATAAAATTTATGTAATTAAGAAAAATAGTTGTGTGTGGTGGAGTGTTTGCATTTAAAAAAAAAAAAGCGAATTAAGAGAGTACAAGAGCTAAGCATGTAGTCCTTTATAAAGGTTTTTAGGTCCACATAGAATTTTAGGGTTTACTGTGTAGCGAAGTGAAGGAGACAACCCTACGTTATCATACATGTCTCTTAATTATTGCCAAATTTGTTTTATTTTAATTTTTAATTGTTTTTCTCTTCTTTTATATCAACTTTGGTCACATTAATTATTGTTTCGTGTTTTGCATTCATGCATGTGATTAGATTAGGTCGTAGTTATATAATTAGGCCCCAATTAAAGCTGAACTGGTTCACCCAAATTACAGATTGTTTTTTAAATATATTAACTGTTAGATAATTAAACTACTAATGAGAATTTTAAAAAATAAGCATGTCCGTGTTACGTTAAATGTCATGTCGGCATCTTTATTAATATACAATCAATACACACTCGATGAAAATACCAATGCTTCATCACGCAATTACATATAACAATATCATAATATCATACCCAAAAAAAAAACAATATATATATATATATATATATGTATGGTGGTTTTGTAATGTGTTTTTTTACAACAATTATAAAGAACAGAAAAGTATATGGAATGACGATATCAGAATCAATACAATATTAGCGCTCTACCATAAAAAAAAAAAGGAAGAAGATAATATTAAATATACATAATGGAACATATTTATTTCTTGCCAAAATTACCTGAACAAACAAATTAAGATTGTAATAATCTCCTCCTTTAAACCATATCTTATATCTCACAACCAATGTGAAGCACATAACAAGTTAGTTCACAAGGGAGGGTAAATTCCAAATGAATTAGTTGAGTATTAGATCGTTTAACTTCAAAGTTAGGGGTTCGACCCAACAGTTTGTGGGCGAGTGGTCAACACCTAGGCACTCAGAGATTGGCGGTTCGATTCCTGGTTGAGGACGGGTTTTCACATGGACTACCCCGATCCTCTGGAAGATGTAGTTGGGCCAAAGGCCCGGTGAACTTCTGGATTATCAAAAAAAAAAGTTAGGGGTTCGAATCCTCTTATCTTCTCATATGCGACTCTGTTAGTTATAAATAACTTGTAATGATTTAAATCTATCGTATAGTTTGCAGACTATTGTACGAGAGTGAAAATTTATCCGGTATGCACCCGAAAGATAAGAAAAAAAAGATTGTAGATCAATAATATTTTAGTTATAACCATGAGCAAGAATATCATCACACAAAAAAATGAGATTCCCTGTAAATTTGTATTCACATCTTAATTATTATTTTTCAAATATCAGAATTTACTCTCTTATATGTAGAATTAGGCCAATTTTTTAATTCTATGGCCGTCGGCAACTAACAATTCCCATACTAACATCCTACTAAGAAAAACGAAACCCTTAGATTACTCTTACAAATCGTTAAAGCAAATAACTACAAAAAAAAATTAGAAAATTCTTTATTGGTAACAAAAAGGTAATTAAGTATATTTAAATTAAGTTTGCTATCTAATAGGATGGGAGCTCACATGCCTTCATGGCATGCTTTGATATTTTATTTAAATAGAAAAGCTACACACTTAAATTTGTATAAACCACACACACACACACACACATATATATATAGATATATATTATCGCATATATAAATGTATGTGTGCGTATAATGGAGCATGGGGACCATAGAAAGTTGTGTTTTCGACTGTGCATGAGAAGATCCCAAAAAGTTAAAACCGAAAAAAAGAAAAAATAAATGTTTTCTTCCCCTCGTCTTGATTTATTTTTTTTTGGAAGACGACAAAGAAGATTTTCCTAAATAATAAATTTATTGCAACCCAATAACTTTGCCTATAAATATCTTTCGAACAAGTTGATATAGAAAAAATTTGAGAAAAGCATATGAATTGAGTACAATGGAATTTGTTAACATTTCAAACAAAATTTCATTATAAATAACAATGTGACATATACTTATCGAAACATATTTACATTAAATGTAAATATAATCGACTGTCTGTGGTTGGAACAATTCTCTAAAATCTGAGAATAACATTTTATCTTAAACTGTATTTGATATTAAAACGATTGGAAGCATTCTCCAAAATTTACATTTGAAGGGTAATTAGCATATTTATATATATATATATATATAATTCCCATGAAGATTTATATTGTAAAAGTATTATTAGCTTTTGATTAAAGAGGCATTTTGCATTCTGGGTTACAGTGCAACTTTGCCTTAAAAGAACAATTTATCTTTGGTGTCTGCAAACTGTTTTCTTCACTTTTCTGTTTTAGCAACGAAATAAATAATAACAACAATATATATGTGTATTATAATTGATTATATTTTAATTACATATTATATATTGATTATATAAAATTATCTAATTTGAGTCCATTTTTGTCATTTTCTTTCATACATGTTGTTTTGGGAGGCTGTTGATCTCTCCTTATTACAAAGGAAACTTCTTCTTGGGTTTTGATTTCTTGAAAACCCCAATAAATAAATTTAAATTACCAAAGCTCTCTCTTTTTTTTTTATCTATTTATTCCATTTTCCTATGAGATATTGCATCCTTTTATCTCTAAAGAATGTTTGGGATTCAATTTCTAAAATTCGGAAACAAAAATATATTAAAGACTTAAGGCAACCACAGAGAGAGAGAGAGAGAGAGAGAGAGTTAAGGCACCCATTAAATAATAATTAATAGAATATAATTGACAAATGCAATAGAAGACAAATAATATCTAATGTCTTAAGAATATTCATAAAATTGTAGAATATTGAATTTTAACTCTAGTGTCATAATATTTGGAACAGATAAATGGAATTTTGAAAAATCGAAATTGGAATATAATATTATTTAACATCTGACTGATTTAAGTCAAATAAAGAAAATAAAAAAATCCGAACGAAATATTCCCTATACAATACGTTGAGAAATAAACTTGGTTTTTATCTAAGAATAAAAAAAACTAAATATTAACCAATAAATTATCCTTTAAATTTTCTAAATCATCTTTCATTTATTTCTTTATATTTTACAATGTGCACTCCTCTTTGTAAGAGTATTCATCATCTAGTTTTTATATATACAAAGGGGGCATTATCAAAAATATCCTTCCTTTACTATTTTGACTTCAAGATATACCATTCTCCAACTGTGATCTTTTGATCTATATGATCAAAAATTTAATCTTGGTCATTTTGATCACAATATTAAATTTATGATGATCACACCCATTCATTATGTTCATATGTTATATATCTCATTAATCATTTGATAAAAAAATTATAAATTTAATGTTATGACCAATGTGACCAAAATTAAATTTCTAGTCACATGGTCACAATTGGAGAATGGTATATCTTGAAGTAAAAATAGCAAATTGATGATATTTTTGATATAATACGATTTAAAATGCACCAATGAAAATTTTAAGTAGTTTTTCACAGAATACATGTTTTTTCAATTGTTTCAATTATAAATAAACATGATCCAGATCAATATAAAACTATATAATTCTCTACCAAATTAAATAGCTGCAGCAACCTTTTTTATGATCACATATTAGAAATCTGAAATGAATTAACTAAAATCCAATCCATACTAAAAAATAAAACAAAATTTCTCCAGAAAAATAAACTAAACTCCGATTTTAAAATAATTAAACTGATTAAAAAATTAAATTAAAAAAAATAAACCGAACATTCCTCGGTTTTAAGTTGAATCTAATTTTTTCTACCAGCAAATACAGAAAATTTCCTTCCCAATTGCCGAGCATAAAATATTTCCAATTCGTAGTGGACCGCTTTTTATTTAAGAAGTTGAATTACAGATTATTCACATTTCATAAAAAAATAAAAATAAAAGTTGAATTACAGGCTTGCATTAATCTCACAGCTGTTTCTATTTTAAATTCGTAATGGACAATAAATTTGCTCTTCGCATGAAGCTTCTCGTCCCAAGCTCCCATATCGCGTACAATTAATGATGTTGCCTTCTTGAAGCTTCTGATTCTATCATATTATATAATTTGTAATATGGTCCACCCAAAATCATATTTTTCGTTATGAAGTCCCCATCAATATAAATATATTAAATTTACTACCGAATTTTAGTTTCCATCGTTCTCTTTTTTTTTTTGATTATTTATTATGTGTTGATAGAGATTGAAAAAAAATCATCGAAAATTTTGAAAGTTCATATTACAATATAAATAAACGAAGAAAAATTCATAATAATTTAATATAAAATATAAAAATAAAACTTTATGGGTATTTTTTTATCTCTTAAAATAATTTAACCAATTACTTTTTGTTTTTTTTTACTAATTCTCAATATTTTTTATTCATCTAATTTTTTATCTCTTACAAAAAGTATATGGAAAACGAATCATGCACAATTTAATTTTATGGGTAATTGCTAAATTTGGAGCTCTAGTAGGAATGAAGCCGATTCAACTATTTTGCCAATTCTTTTACTCTCTTTTTTTTTTCTGGTTAATTATCAGTGTCATTGTTCACATTTTATTTTATCGGAGATATAAATTTACACATTTAAAAAATCTTTTATTAGTTAAATCAATTTTTCCAAACCCTAAGGCTAAATTAACTCACACAAAATCGTTCCAACCACTATAGATTCTCGATTGAATTGATTCAATTCCTTAGCATATACATACACACACATATATATATACTTACAAAATAACTAATTTACTCTAATATTATGTAATTAATTTTTAATTAAAAAAAAAAAAGAAATTAGAGAAGTGGGTGATTAGACAGACAGCAGTGGAAATGATCCACAAAACAATGTCTTGAGATTATGCAAAGAACTTTGGCACGAAGTTACTTAGAAACCTAACAGAAAAAGCTCCATCGAGCTTCACAACATGAACTGGTTCACATTATTAATATTATTATTAATATTTTTGTTTTTATTAATTATTGTTACTATGAAACCCATACGAATTACCGATGAAAAACACTTCATAATTAAATAGTACAAAATAATAATAAAGGCTAAGAGTTATAGTTAATTAATCCGTGCATGTTTGATGGATGTTTTTAGCTTTTTCTTGCACCTTGAAAGACACCCACTTCCCTCATTTCCCATGTTTTTTAACGTCTTTCTCACAAGGTTGAGCTATACATTGTTATATACATACATACACATCACATAGTATACACAAATATGTGCATATATAATACAAAAATATAAATATTGTTATATGTAACTATTAGAAGACTCGTAATGTAATTTTTTTTTGTTAAAGAGAATTATAATGTATTTTACTCTCCCGTATCGTAACTCAATATCAGATATGGTTCAACCGGTAATGGGTCGAGAAAAGCTCTTTTCCAATCTAGGTTTCAATCTCTATTTGGAGAGTGAGATCTATACGTATTTTTCCGTTTTTTTGGGAGATGTGATTAGTCCGATGATCTGGTGAATTTCGGGATTATAAAGAAAACTAAACGAGTGAATCATACTTAATCACCCTAACCGTCCGGGTTTTCTATCTCAGCTTACCGGTAAAACCCTAACCACCGGTATCACTGCGAATTGGTCGTGCATAACACATATTAAAGCCAATATGAAAAAAAAAACAGAAATAATTTGAAACACAAATTTCATCCAAGATTTATTGGCTCGAATTTGTAAATAAAGAAGCAAAATTGCTTCTTAATCTAGGTCTGGATCTCTATTTGGAAAAAAATATTCATCCGAGTTTTTTCGAGTTTTCTCAGTAGTTTTGGAAAATATAGTTGGACCAAAAATATGTGAATTTTCGAATTACTATTTCAATTTCCCCACCATTATTTGATATTTGACACTCATTCTTCCAAATGATTAGCACAAAAATTGATCGAATACTCTTTAAGGTAAAAACATTTGCAGAATGGTGTGAAAATTATGCACATATACGTTACATACACACAAAGTGGAAACCAAAACAGTAAAAATTTAACCTAATTAACTTGTTAGCATACTCTTTTCAACTCTTTTTTTTTTTTTTGCAACGCCTCAAAGGGAATTTCTTGGCCGCCCCCTTTACAAATCTTGGACCCGCATGACGAAATCAGGGCCGTTGATTTTTTTCACGATAATCTAGAGCGTCGGAACACGTTGTTTGAAATCACAGCCGTTAATCTTGACCGTCCAATCTACGGAATATAATCGGTGCGCCATGTTGAGGGTATAGCAACATCAGGACCGTTGGTGCGTGTTGGTAATTCGGGGAAAGATGAAATGTGAACCGTTGGATCATGATCGCGAGCATAAGCTTCGTCTGAAGTAGAGCTAGGTTTTGTCCGATACAAGTTCGGACCCCGAGTCCGAACGGTATGAACCCTACCGGGTGCTTAGCGGCCCGGACCACGCCATCCGTGAACCGAGCCGGATTGAATTCGTTGGCATCGTTGCCCCAGATGGCTTGATCGTGATGGACGGCTAGGATCGGAACTAGGAGTTCCGTGCCGCTGGGGATCTTATACCCTCCGAGTTCCACGTCAGCTCTCGCCCTTCTGATCGTTGCCACTATCGGTGGATATAGCCGTAGCGACTCGTTGATGATCATGCTTAGCTACAAGAGTTTGGGAACATTTTTCAATTGTGAATTTACCGTTTTGCCCTTCGGGTTTACCATATCAACCAAAGAAAGTTATTTTAAATGCGTATGTTTTAGGATTTTTTTTAATTTATTCGTAAAACGTATTTTTTAAAAAGGATATAAAAAAGGGAAAAAAAGTAGAGGGAGGGAGAAGGGAAAAAAACGCACCGTCTTGAGCTTAACGACGTCGTCTTTGGTGGGGATATCACGTGAGCCGCACACCCTGAGGACCTCGTCACGTGCCTTGGCTTGCCACTCTGGGTGCATCGCCAGCAGGATGGTCGTCCACGTCAGCAAGTTCGACGTTGTCTGTTTTCCGGCGAAGAAGAAGCTCTTGCACTCCTCCACTATGTCCTTCACCGTCACGTTCGCCGACGACTTCGACGCCTCTATCATCAAACCCAACAAATCCTTCGCCGCCGCATCTCCGCCGCCGGAGCAGGAGGAGCTCGCCCTCCGCCGCTCTATCAGTTTCACCAGCGACTTCTTTATCTCCTTGTCTATCTTCCACGATTTTATGTTCCTCTTCGTCGGAAAAAACCTACCCACAGCAAAAATCAGTTGTGTTCCGATTCTCGTGGGATTTGTCTTTTAAATGTGAGAATTTGGGGTTTACCTGAAGCCAGGGATGAACACTTTCTGGAAAGCTTCTGCACAAAGAAGCATCTGTTGAGATTGTAACCTGAAAATCGCCCGTCCATCTTCGTAGCTACTTCCGAAAGCTGTTCTTGTTATCACGTCTTCAGTCAGAATCTGAAACCACTCGTAGACATCGATCTCGATCTCTCCGGATTCCGACAAGTTCCCCGACAGCTCGTCGAGCATATCCGTCACGCTCTTCACCACCACGGGGATCAGCAGCTACGTACCCAGAAGAAAGAAAGAGAAGGAAATGGGAATTTGAGTAACGGATTTGACGAAATTTGGGATTTTCAGCAAAACCCATTTCGAAATTACGATCGAGAAACTGAAATTTAGTGACTTTACTTTGAGATTTTCCATGTGGAATGTTGGGGTGATTATCTTTCGGTGGTGAGCCCATTTCTCGCCTTTGAGACTAAGAAGTCCATCGCCTTCAAGCTGTTTAATAAGCGGGTGAGCTTCATTTTTCTCGTAGAACTCAGATCTCGAGAAGATTTCTCTGATCAGATCGGGATCGGCAACTGTTAACCGGAATGTTGGTCCGAACCAAACGAGAAACGTCGCACCTGAAATCGAAACCGGAATCTGATCAGCGATGACAACTTTCTTGCGAGTGCAAGACATTGAATGAACAGATCCTGAAGTGGGAAAACACATTGGTCGGATCAATTTCCCCTTTTTTTTCCCTTTTGGGTTTTGTAATAAATCCAGAGCGTTCCTGTGATCTTTGAAATGACCAAAGAAAGAAGCCAACAGAAAACAGAGGAGTGAAATGATAGTACTCCATAAGAAAAAACAGAGCCCCTTTTCTCACAACAAAGTACTGACACCATAATTTGATCATAACACACCCAAAAAAAGAAACAAAAAAAAAAACAGATAAAATTGATTTAAGTTTAATTTTCATGTTGTAATAAAAACAAAAGGAAAAACCCACTTCACTACAGGAGTTAAAAAAACACTTTATATTTCATTTCGACCAAAACACAAAGCTCCAACCACAGAAACCCAAGTTTTATAATTTCCCGGGTTTCGAAAATTTTCCCTTAATTACCAAAAAAAAAAGAAAGATTCTGAGCTTCAACATCAAAAAACCAAAATCCAGAAAGAGCCGAAACTTTGAAGAAGAAGAAGAAATCACTTCAGCCAAGAAAGAGGAACAGAAATCGCAAATCTGATGTGAAATTCGACCCTTTAATGAAACAAATCTTTACGAGGAAGAAAAAGGGGGAAACCCAGAAAATGCCACGAGTGAAGCCGAGCAAGAATGATGAAGAATCCTGAATTCAGCTCATCCGTTTTCTGAATCCAGAATTACAGTCAATGAGCCTCTGAGACGGCTCTCTAACGCTTGAGACCACAATTGACGACTTTTTCAAAAACCAGAAATGATCATCATATGAGAACAAGGGACCAAAAGAAAGCTGCGAAATTTGATGGGTTTCTTTTTTTTTTTTATGTGATTAAGAGAACTAACCGTAGATTTTCCTCCAATGGTGGTAAAAGGAAAGAACCCTAGGAAGAATGTTGTGAGAGAAAGGCATGGGGTGGGAGGAAGCTTTGAGCATCATCCCGACAAGTTCTCTGACGTTGCCGATGAAGAAGTGGTAAGGAGGACCACGGATCCCCTGTTTCGAGAAATGCTCTTCGATCTTTCTTGGTCTCCACCAGAGCAAGGCCACGCCTTTCACCATTACACAACCCACCATTACAGACAGAAACAGAACCTTGGGGCTCAGCCAATTCGTTTCATCCTCCATTGTTGGAAACCAGAAAACACAGAGAGAGAGAGAGAGAGAGAGAGAGAGACCGGCTTTACAGGAAAATAAAAGACGTTTATGATGAAGATGACACTGTTTCATCGGAAATCAACTCAGACCCAAGGGACATCCCTTACGACACTGACCTTGAAATCTCAGGTTTTGCAGATTTTGTCCCCGAGGCATGGAATCATAAATGTTCTTATGATGGGCAGCTGACAGGCCTTCTCGGGCAATACAAGGTGCAGAAAGAGGAGGAGATTGTGACGGGTCACATCTGGTCAATGCCTAAATACACAAGCAGGAAACAAGGCGAGTTGAAGGAGAGATTGAAGCATTCTTACACTGCATTGAAGAAAGAATTCAGAAAACTCTTTGATAAAACAGACCCGGAACACGAAAATCTCAGCGATGAGGAGAAAAACCTTCTGTACGAGAAAAAGGCTTCAGCTTGGTACCATGTCACATACCACCCAGAGTGGGTGAATAAGTCTTTAAAGCTACAGCAAGATCCAGGTGCATCTGGCAACACAGTGATGCTCAGCTTTGCTTGGATAGCTGCTGATTACCTTGCCAGGATCAAGATCCGATCCCAAGGTAAAGAAACTTTTGATGTGGGCAAGCCTGTTAATTCCTTGGCTAAGTATCTTGCTGAGCGCATCTAATAGGTATATGTCACCAGTCCCGAAAATGTCGTTAAGCCGCATGGCCACTCTGCCAGAGAAACTTCAGTACTTGCTCTATGGTTGGTTTGTTTTGTGGTATGTGACTTGCCTATGCTTTTTTGTTTCTGGTTTTGTAACTCGTGAATGAAGTGAACTCCTATTCTGATTCCGTCTCTTTCGAATGGAGTTTAGTTGATTAATCGCTCGCTGTTTACAATTGAAACAGTTCAACTACTTGTCGTTTGTGGTGACACTAGTGTAGGAAGTTGATTTGCGACTACTTGTTGGTTTATGTTTTGGGAGGAGAAGTGCTCGGCGTTTCCTTTTCACTCAGGACGTCTTGTTGTAATAAGAAGAGGACCCAGGTGTACCACTCCCAACACAGAACTTTCAACAACCTAAGACCGTTTAACACCAAACTATGGTAGAATCCAAAGGATTTAGGCATAATTGCTGGAAATTTTAATAATATATTTATCTATTAAACCTACTTAATCCATTAACATATTTACACATAAACCCATACACATATAGTTACAAGTTTTTTT
>NW_010964923.1:2674810-2691629 GCF_000463585.1 Tarenaya hassleriana
TCTCAGCCAATTCGTTTCATCCTCCATTGTTGGAAACCAGAAAACACAGAGAGAGAGAGAGAGAGAGAGAGAGAGAGGGAGAGATGAGGAAACACACAAAGAGAGCGAAAGGGTTTCTCTCTTTCTTTTTGGTGCTTCTTTGGTGTGTCTCGTATTTTGGTTATACGAATGCCGGAGAAAGAGGGAATGAAATGTTAAAAAGGCGATTTTTTTCCTCTCTTTTTTGCAGCTTTTAATTCGTCTTTAATTAAATGTTTTTTTTTTTCGAGTTTGGTTTCTCCTTATCTTGTTTCTTTTTGGACTATTTGCTTCTGAGCTATTCGAGCTTTTGAGAGAGAGAGAGAGAGAGAGAGAGAGAGAGAGAGAGAGGCAAAGCCAACGGCGTAGGGGCCGCCATTGGAGATCATCAAAGGGTCAACGAAGGAAGGAGGGTTTCTATATTAAAATGATAATATAATAAAACTAGAGTTTGTTCCACATAACTAATTCAGATTTTTTTTTTCCTCGATTCATATGATTGTGATTGTAATAGGATTTATTCTTGTTTTTTTTTTGGGGTTCAAATAGAAATTGTCGTTAAGCACATTCGATCAGAATTTAGTTTGTTTTTTTTTATGTGTTTGTTCCACGTAATTAACTCTCTTGTAATACTTTAACCAAAAAAAAAAACTCTCTTGTAATAATATAACGATTAATTGTTGCAGACGGCAAATTTCATAGTTTTTGTCGTTTTCTTTGTTGGTGTGTGCATATGCTGAAATTAAATGTGCAAGAGCGATACATACATATATATATATATATATAATCGATTACATTCTCTTATTGATTTATAGATGTTTTTTTTTTCACCGGACAGTTTGAGTTTTTATAGATAAAAAAATATAAAAATATTAACGCGAGAGGCTTTTTTTACATCATAGACATAGGAAATTTACCAATAGAAAAATTCCACGAGTAACAAAACCCCATATGACAAATTAAAACCAAGTGTTTTTAGGCTATCATTTAACCAATTGAAATTAATTATATGAGTCTTTTTTTATTGTAGTGTAAATTCTCAACTTTCTCAAACAATATCATAAATCAGGAAAAGTAGAAACAAAATACAGTAAATCAACATGCATTGTCAATTTTGATATATTTGGTTATTTCTAAGTTTGATATTTTTAATATTTAAAATTTTATGTTTATCTAATTTTTATATCAAATATCTTGATTTTCATTAAAAATAATAACTAGTTTCTAAATAATATATTTTTTCTTTTTTTTTCAATTATTATTGTCAACTAAAATTGGATTAATCAAAAAATTATATCAAAATTATTTTTAAAATAATATATTTTGAAGCATTATTCAGATTCAATAGATATGTCTCTCCATAATATTTCCATTTACTAATAGAAATAAATCAAAATTTCAATTGCAGCCTCATGCATGTAAGACTGCAATTGTCTCTACTTCAACAAGCCTTTTTATTTTTATATTTACATTTGGTATCATTTAATAGATTCGAAGGCGTGATGGACCCACGACCTCTCTTTAAATGTTTAATCTAAATTTGTTAATACTTTTCTTAGAATTTATTTTCTCACACTAACTTTTATTAATATTCTACTAAAAAAACTAGCGTTATTATTCAAACCATAGATATTATGAGTATATTAATTGATAAATCATAAAATTTTTATGGTATGTTGGTGAAATCTATTGGATTCCGGATTTATAAAATTATCTTTGTGTATTCTATTAATATTGGTCGAAAAAAAATATAGTTGAGATTTTGACTATTATTATTATTATTATTATTATTCTCCATTTTCGTCTAATTATTTATTGTAAAAGGGCACCAAAAAAAAGAAAAAAATAAAGAAGAAACTCAGAGTCTGACCAGAGAGATTTGCCACTTTGTTAAAGTTTACAAATCAAAGAGTTTAAAGGCATAATTGCATGCAACAAATGGGCATGATGTGTACATATATGCATCCGTATTTAGTTTATTATTCAGAAAAAAATATAAAACTATAAAAAATATAATTTAAGGGAGGAACAAAAAGAACTATTTCTTTGTTCTTAAAAATCTCAACAGCCCATGTGATCTTTGGCTTTCTCCATAATGGAATGTCTCTAACTCAAATTAATTAGCATTCTAATAATCTTGAATGCCAACTTCAACCTCAAAATTCTTGATGTACACGAGAGCACATCCACGTTAAAACCTACGAAATAGTTATATTAGTGAATACCATATGTTACAATCAATTCATTTAAGCTATCTATAATTAAATAGTAAGTGTGCATCTAGTAAAATATGTTGTATTTAAATATTTTATGTAAGTATATATGTACATAATCTCAAGAGGTTTGTGCACCTTCTGTCATGAAAATAGGACAATCCTTCTTTCTTTTTGCTGGGTCGGTGCGAAATGCACATATAATGAGCGATTTCTGCCAGATTTCTAGGCGGAAGGGATATAAATACCGATCGAATACATCGAAATGTTAGGGATTCGAAAGCTTTTTGTAGTTATGAGACTATACAATCGAACATAACTTAAAGTGAATTGATTATGCGGGAATTCCCTAACTCTGTTGGTTGAGAGTCTTGTCCTTCTAGTTGGAGGTATGGGTTCAATCGTCTAGAGCATGAGTTTCCCCTGAACCTATCAATTTCTGTTTGTTTACATGTTCCACATGATTTGTAGGTTATTGCGTAGAACCGGTAGGTTTACTTCCGCACCCGAAGGGTCGTGATGGTAAATGAAAATTGAGTAAGTTATGCAAACTAATAAGATGTACGAGTGAGGATAAAACATAGTTAAAAAATCTCATATTGGTCGATGAGAATAGTTTCAACGTAATTAGCGTTTGCAGGGCGTTACATCAATGTTAAAATCATGTAACAAACAATTATGAATATTCCAGCATGGATTATCTCAAATTGGTTGTAATAATTAGGTTTTATTTTGAGATAACGAGATTCTACGCAGCTATTATTTGGGATTCAAAACATTCGGTTTCTCTGTTTAGTGGAGAGTTAAAATTCGGAACCGAATCATAGATCTCTTGGTAAAGATATCTGCATTCTTTATTCATCGAACAGAAAAGACAAGATTTCAAAACTACACGCACTTTCTAACATGTAAGAAAATGAACAGATGGATCTTAGCTAAAGATCCATTGATCGATCACAGAAATGATGTGACTTGATAGGAAAAGAAAAAAAAAATGCAAAAGATGGTTAATTAACAGTATTGGCGCAATCGGACAAATGGGGGTGGGGGGTCGAAACGTTACGTCGATGTTTTTGGTTTTTGATATATTTCTCCCCGAGAAATTGGATTTGGGAGAGGGAGAGAGAGAGAGAGACATACATACATACATATCTACACATACACACACCTCTCTCTCTATATCTATATATATAGAGAGAGACATAGAAACATACATACACAGAGAGAGATACACATACATATATATATACACACACCCCTCTCTCTCGATCTATATATATGGAGAGAGAGAGAGACATAGATACATACATAGAGAGAGATAGATATAGATACACAATTATACACACATATATACGTACACCCCTCTCTCTATCTATATATATATTTGGAGAGAGAGAGAGAGAGAGACAGGTGTGTGTTGTGAGCAATGGAACTTTAAATAAGAAGCACATGGGAACAAAAGATGTCTGGATTTAGGGATTGAAGAAGGGGAAATGGTGGGGACTATGCTCATATTCACCCTTACATATGGATCTCTTCCTTCCTTAATATTGTCCTAATGCTCCCACGACATGTTGGGGCCATGTGCCCCTCTCTCCTCTCACCCCGTATTTCACTTCAAACGCCCGTTTATAACCATTAATTTAATAACAACATATTACTATATAATTATTTTATAAAAAATATTAATACCTTTGGGTAACCAAATATCTTGGATGATTAATTTTGAGATCGGATACCAACAATGTGATTTTGGGATATAAAAATTTTTCAAAGTTCAAACTCGGAACGGGACAAATAATTTATGTTCCTATTTCACCGCTTGAGTTATCAAAATTTGAATTGTTTAAGACGATGTTACGAGAGAAAAATTAGTAAAAGAATCTAAAATCTTCGAAATAATAATGAATATGGACGAATCAAACGAACGGAAGAGCCTAGAGAATGTAAAGAGATAGAAAAAATGGTCTTGAGATTTGGAGAAAATATTTAATCTACAAAGTCTGATTTTTTTTTTATATATAATTCACAAATTAATTTTTTTTGTTTTGTTCTAATTATAAAAAAAAAAGTCCCTGAAAAAAAATTCTCGAGACAACCCCTTGTATTTATGCATTTTTTTTTCTTGTCTTTCTCTTTGCCGTTTGTTTCATTTTGAATGTTTGTTGAAGAAAAATGATAGAAGTTAGAAGTTGGAGATTTTATTTTTATTTAATTTTGCTTTGGTCCCCCTCTGGTCGTACAATTGCACAGCTTCTGTGGGCTATTCACATTTCGTTCCATGTATATACACGTGTTGAAACTGCATCTCCTTTTTTATTATAATTTTTCATTCGTTTCTAATATCCCAATTTTTTTTATAATAAAAAAATTAAAGCTTTCTCAAAATACCCA
Organism: Tarenaya hassleriana; assembly: GCF_000463585.1. NCBI lineage: Eukaryota > Viridiplantae > Streptophyta > Magnoliopsida > Brassicales > Cleomaceae > Tarenaya > Tarenaya hassleriana. The sequence goes on from NW_010964923.1 coordinate 2,679,436, forward strand.
AACCCAAATACCTTTTAAAAGGAGTAATTTGATCTCGAAAATAAAATAAAATCAATTGAATAGCAATGATTGAAATCAATCTAGATATTTAAATCAAACGATTCATGGAAAACAAATTTAAGAAAATAAATAGTTTTTTATAACAAAAATCGAATCTAGATAGAAATACGAATGAAAGTTAAATACAACATAAATTTGAACAGGTACTATAGTTTTTGTCTATACTTTCTTTTCCAGAAGCATAATATGATTGGACTTTTATAGGTTTCATATATTTGATTTGGAGTATTTCTATTACGGTTAGTTGTGAAAGAAGTCGAATATAAATTGAAATTAAGGACAAACCACTAATATTATGGAAAAAAAAAACTCCTAAAAATTCTCAAACTTGCCATTTGGTGAAAAAATAATTTTATATTTTTTACTGTGTCTAATTATGTTTAAATTTAAAAAAATAACTTAATAATTTCTAAAGTTATTTAAAAATGTCATATTGATTTTTAACGTAAGTTGACTAAAATAATACTGTTATAAAATCATATATGACGATGATATGCAGAACCTGATTTAATAAACTCGTTTTAATAAAATCGGTTCGAAATAATAATAAATCCGGTACAATAAAAACCTAACTCTCCCCTCTCTTATCGAGATGTATACGGCCGTGAATTATTCTTCGAATACCAGGTAAAAAACTGAAATCACAAAGAATCTTATAGTGTTTACAACTAATGCTAGTAAAGTCAAAATATGTATCTTTTTCTAATTAAAAACTCAGAATTTGTTAAATCGAATTTATTAAATCTGGTGCTGCATATATAGTATAAAATTCTGATGTGTTTGGATATCTCACGTACCAGTAACATTCTACAACAGTATTATTTTGGTCAATTTATATTAAGAATCAATATGATACTTTTAAACAATTTGAAGAATTATTAAATCAATTGGAAAATGACAAGCTCTATCTATATGAGGTTGTGGATTCGATTCTTTCTGAGGTATGAGTTTTCCCTTGATTTGGTCAGTTTCGATTAGTTTATCTATTCCGCGCGATTTTCCAGCTATTACGTGGAGGTGGAGGGTTTACTGTCTGAGATATCCTCCGACCTTTGGGGTCGGTCGGTGTCCGGCCGAAGTATTATACGATGGATTTCTCATCGTTGAAAAAAAAAAGAAAAAGAAAAATGAATAACGTGGAGGGATGCTTCGTACCAAAACATGCAGCACATGCTTGATGTGGTAACAACAAGGATTCCAGTTTTCGGTAACCCTACCTATCAACATAGACCAAAGGCACTATGCACGTCATGAAAACGAACCCTAGGCATTCCTCATCCAATACATGACTAGAGTCATTGAACAATGAACATATTATTAAATACAGAAATCCTCCAATTTTAAAAACTATTTAAATTTATAATTAACAATTTGGTTAGGAACTCTTATTTTTCAGATTCTGTTAGAATAAAATTTATATATTACTACTATATTTTTCTTCGTATATTATTATCATAAATAACTAGAATAGTGATAATTACTCTCCAGTAATGTGAGTTGACAAAATGTTTTCAGCGTAATAGAATATTAAAAATGGGTCGAGAAAAAATGGTTAATATTTTTTATATTAAGAAAAGATCTAAATTATTATTTTTATATATTGGATGTATTAATGTGTGCGTCCATATATGTGTGTGTGTATATATATAGATGTTTGATCTGGTTTCAACATCTCAAAAAATGTCATTTGACTAACTTGCACATACTTCTAACGACCGAAAAATAAGTTGTTTCAATTTGTTGACATTTTCTTTGATACGTCAAATAGCAAGTGAACCTAACATGAATAAGCATATAAAAAGCCTTCCAACTATAACAAAACAAAATTAATGTGAATGATTAATAGGGTGAAATAGCTTATGTTATGATTTATTTATTGTCCAAAAAGTAAGTTTAATGAAAAAATTATACCAAAAAAAGTTTAAAGAAAAAAATCCATATAAACAATTCTTAAAGCATTTTTACCTAAAATACTTAAATTCTTAAGCTTTTTATATAATTATATTTATAAAATTTATATAAATAGATTAAAATTTTAATTATTAAAGTACACTTTAATTAGTCTATTAATATTTCAAAAACTCGTCAATTTGTAAAACATTTATAAAAAAATTTATTAACTTATATAAAAAAAATAAGAATTATGTAATTTTTTCTAAATTAAACTATATTCTTAGAGATTCTATGTATTGTTATATATGTGATAATTGTGCCATTGATGATGGCGAAAAAATGACCAACGGTGCGAAATAGTACAAATAAGGAGTGACTCGTGGGAGTCTTCTAATTATGAGGAATATGAGGACGAATCGAAAATTTAACCTATAGATCTTTCAACCATATAGACTAAATTAACGCATTATCAAACACCATCACAACTCTTAAATCAATTAGACTATCTCTCATAAGATCTAATCAATTCATTCGATAAATTCGTTGCGAATCTAACTCTCAACTCTCGTTGTAAAATCAAATTTTAAGATCAATTAATCAACATACCAAGAAGATCAAACGAAATAAAAACCAAACAAAATGCCTACAAGACTAGATCACTAGTCATAGTAAAAAAACTACTCATAACGTATAACAAAAAAAAATTCAAATTAATAAAGGGAAACATAGTACAGATAGAGAAAAAAACTCGCAAATGATCTCTCAACGGTTCTTTAATCTCTGCCCTCGAAAAACTATAAATGTCTTGGTTATCTCTTGTGTTCGTTGGCTCTCTAATGATTCTTCTAAAGTAAGACATCATCTCTTATAGATTTGATAGCTAGGTCTTGTTTACATATCAAAGTCTCAAGAAAAAAAGAAGTTTCTGTGAAAAAATAATTACCCACAGAATCGACAGACCTTGTCGAATGCAACACGGGTCATCCTAATTCTTTGAGTAAAACTTCACTTGAACATAGAATGGACACAACTGTGTTGAATGCAACACGACGTGTCAATTCTCTAACTTGAACATGTTTTATAGATTTATATTTAACTTTCTAGCTTGATATCAGATTTCATACTAAATGTGTCCGTTTCGTTCGTATTGCTTTGAAATTTGTAAATTTCACTCCTTTGGCTATCATTTACAAATGAATACCTATTCAAATACCAAAGAACAAAACAAACCAAAACAGTGACCTTACATGATCTAGAATGCTTACAACTAGCGCAAAATCGGTGAAAAATGCCAGACACCATATCAAATAAGTGAGAAGAAAATCATGTAATCAATCAACAATATATTTTTATTTTTTTAATATTTGGACTATTTTTATGTAGGATTTTATTTAAATATCCAAGTTATCAATTAACAATATCCGCGGTACCCGACCAAGTCGGGTTTGAGTTTGGATAATATTTCATTAAAAATTCGAGTTCGAGTTCGGATTCAGATAATCTTTAAATTCCGGTATCTGACTTGATTGAGTTCTAAAAAAACCTCAATTTACCAATATCAAACCATATCATCTTATGTTTATAGTGGAGGTCTCAAACAATGACATTCAACAATAAAAGTCTCAATTGTTAAACTCATAAACTAAAAAAATATTCTAAATCTTTGTGTTTCACACAACTATCGAGTCAAACCACATGATCTGATTTACCTATCACCTATCAGAAAAATAAATGGGTAAGCTATGCTAATAGCTTAGTGAGATTCTATGAATATAAACTTCGCTTTCGTACCCAATATAGACAATAAAAAAGGAAACATTCATAGTCAACACTTAAATAAAAAAAGATTCATTAGTTTTCTTAACTTCTTTTTGCTCAATCTTTTATAGTGAGTCTAGATTTTAGTACCACTCATTACCCCTACAAACTTGCTTAAAACCATTTTCTTTAAAACAAAACAAATGATTATAACCTTTCTTGTATCGTGTCGGGATCGGGTTACCATTTTAAAACTCAACCAATAGCCATAATCCTTCTTGGATCGCCGTCGAGGTCAGAGTTACTGCTCTACATGAATCGCAGTTATAACTGGGTTGTTATATGTGATAACCCAGGATACTGTAGGAGGGCGGAGAGTGATCGCCGGTGCAAAAGACATGGACAAGGGACGACTCTTAACGAGCTTCCGGGTAGGGGGTACATGAATGAATCAAACGCACCGGAATGAGAGGGATCCGAGGGCTGTGTAAGTATGAGACTATACAGTCAAAGATAACTTAAAAGAATTGATTGAGATACTCATAGCAACAAGATGCATCTACCTTTTCTGTTGCCCATCTCGAGAGAACTCCAAAGTTAAGTGTGCTCGCTTTGGAGTATCTTAGGATGGGTGACCTCCTGGGAAGTACTTTCCGAGATGTGTGCGAGTGAGGATAAAATACACTAAAAGGTCTCGTGTTGGTATGTGGGGATAGCTCTATCATTCCGTAGCGGCCTCGGGTCGTTACAAATGGTATCAGAGCTGGTACTCTCCCAGTATAGTGTGGTTTGAGGACGAACAAGCAGAAGCTGATGGGCCTGTAACAACTCAGGATACTGTAGGAGGGCGGGGAGGGATCACCGGTGCGAGAGGTATGGAAAAGGGGCGGCTCCTGACGACTTCTGGATAGGGGGTACAGGAATTAATCGAACACACCGGAATGAGAGGGATCTGAGGGCTGTGTAGGTATGAGATTACACAGTCAAGGATAACTTAAAGGAATTGATTGAGCTACTCATAACAACAAGATGCATCTACCTTTTCGGTTGTCCATCTCGAAAGAATTCCAAAGTTAAGCGTGCTCGCTTTGGAGTAGTCTTATGATGTGTGACCTCCTGAGAAGTACTTTCCGGGATGTGTGCGAATGAGGACAAAATACACTAAAAGGTCTTGTGTTGGTTTGTGGGGATAGCTCTATCATTCTGTAGCAGCCTCGGGTTGTTACATTATCATACCATAACATAAGGATTGCAGTCATACCATGGTCTGAAAACTCAATCAATAGTCATAACCCTTCTTTAATCGTCACCGGGGTCGGGTTACCGCTCCAGATGAATCACAATCATTTTCCCGTTCTTATAATACCATCATATAAGGATTGCAGTCGTACCATGGTCTCAAAACCTATTTGAAATATTTTGCAGCATAGTCTAAGGTTATATCATTATCTCCAACTCAATTTTTTACTTCTTTAATCTTTCTAAAATCTTTAATCTTTCTAAAATCTCTAACTCAATCCACATCAATAATACACTAATTCCAATTCTCCAATAATTATATTGAGAAACATCGTAATCACACAATAACAATAATAAATCAGTCACATTTCATGCACGTAATAAGTCAATTGTCACTTTACATGAAATCATCAATCATAAACAATCAAATCATCAATCAACCCTACCATGTTAGTTCACAAGAAAGTTGATAGCATCTATTCTAAGATTCTGACCACATCATATCTATATTTTCTATTTTTCATGCCTAGATAAATAGAAGAAAGAGTAGTTTTGTTAAGTACTCTCACCTTGATATAAAACGATGAATCTTAAAAATATCCATTTTAATCTTTGATATCGGATTCAACAATCTCGAGATCTTCTTTATCTATAACTAATTAATAATTAATAATATTAATTAGTAACTATCGTCCCAAAATTATCCTACTACCATCAAAATGTTAATTGGTCGGTAAATTTCTAATTAGTTAAACCATTTTATTTTGAATCGTTCAAAGGTCTCTAAATACTTTGATTTTCGAAAATCAGATTTCGGATCTAGAATCATGGGGTTAAAAAGTGTTGGTTTAGTGCTCTATGATGTACTGTTATATGAGCTTTATTATGATACATTTGATGTATTGACATTTACTATGGTTTTATAGATGAGTGTTTGATTCATTACATGTTATGCATACTTTAATATGTTATGAAATCCATGTATTGTTATGAACAATACTAAACTCTCTAGTCATATATCATTGTGGGAACAATGATGTACTAAGACTAGTATGATGTGTGATAGATGATCATAGAGATGATCATGAGTATTGGATACGATCACAATCATAGGTATTCGTTGGAAAACGGAATACTAGATTGACCCGCATGAGATTGTCACATGAACTAGCGTCATGAGTTGAATCTCATATGACAGTTCCATGATTGGATCCTATGACCTGAGATATCTACGGAATCCAACATGAAGAGTTGCATACTTTGAATACAACAAACGTCCTGCATAACAGGAGGACTATAAAGGCGTGTATCAGGTACGACAGGAATCATGTGCTGAATTGTAGATAGTCAAGATGAGATTTGTACCTCTCATAAAAGAGAGAGATATCGTTGGGCCCCTCGTGTGAGTGACTGTAGAAATGTGTGGCCACACTATAGACGAGCGTCATCTATTTTGTACAATCGAACTCAGTGAACGAGAAAGCAGTCGAATTAGATAAGGTGGTTTTTTCATGCCTTATGTCGACATATGATATCGTGATACAAAAGGATCATCAACCGGAATCATCACCGACGTTCGTAAGATCACGAACAAACTCTATTCGAGATAGGTGGTCATAGTGTCTTGCTAGAGGCCGCCTATGACTTGTATATCCGAAATGAAGATTTCGGGTTATACTGCTATATTGGATGAGCCTACAAGGTCACACACATAGGAAATGACAAACGCGCGAGAAAAGACGAAAAATTCCCGGTGGAACGGAGGCCAGACCGACCGGTCCAGAGGTGACGAGCAAACGTTGTTCGGTCCGGAAAAGTTCTAGACCGATCGTCTAGGCGTCGGAAATTACTTACCCTACTCTAATTAGGGTTTTGGGTTAACTAATACTTGGGGAACACCTTCTAAGTTTGGTTGGACGATTTTCTAAGCTTTTTCAGAGGTTTTTGAAATCGAAAAACCAAGAGAAAGATCCCTGAAACCCTTGCGCAAAAGAAGAACGTGTTCTTCAGTCCTAACAGACAAGTTCCAATCCGTTGGAATCCTTTCCGCCGTGTGGATATGTGTAGAGGGCAAGGTAATCTTCCTGCCTTAGTGATCGGACGAACACTTCAATTGATACAGGCCCCGGATCGATTGAGGTAAGCGTTCTAACGTTTCTACAAAATCATGCATGCTTGGTTTTAGGGTTTTCTAAAATTTTTGTTTTACATCCGCTGCTAAAAACCCCTCATAAAAGTAACAAATTTTTCCTTAACTTTTTAATTTTATCAACTAATCACAGTTATAAATTTCAAAAAAAAAAATGTTTATTATAGGGAGACCTTTTTTTTGGAATGTTAAATTATGATTATAGAATGTATATTAACATCCGATCGAAAAATAATATGACTAATTTGTAGACAAATATGTTTAAATATAATATCTACAAGTTTAGACATAAATTTAGGTAACTACGGACAGTCGAAAAAAAAATAGAACAATCGTGTAACGGAATTGTTTCTAGTTCTAAAAGGCATTATAAAATTTTTCTTTTCTTAAATTATTAAAATATCGTAGATTTAGACAGCAAAATTTATTTTGGAGATGGTAGCTTTTCCAACAATTTTGTAATGTAATGTTGGGAAAGAATACGAAATTGTAAGAGAATCGGATTGAAAATATACCTTTTACCAAAAAAATATATTAAAATATCACTTATATTTTTTTGCTGAAATTATATTTAAATATATGAGATTTTATGTATACAAAATCAACTTTCGAATCTCTATATCCGATGCCATGAAATTAGATTCGAATATATTCAAGTTTTGAAGCATTGAGTGTATGTATACCTTGCTGTAGAATGTTGATGTGGTACCATGCATTTATAGAATTTAAATTATAATGGAAGTGTAGTATTGTGGTGGGTCATATACGGCAGTGATGTTGCCTAAATTAATAACTTGGGGAAGAGGGACACTTGCAGACACATACAAGGCTGCTCACAAGTTGCTGCTGCTGCAGATGTTATATCTTTTTTTTAAAAAAAAAATATATTTATACAAAAATGTAATTTTGTCGGTTTCTGAAATTTTATACAAAAATGTTTATATTTTGTTTTGGGTTAATTAAAGAGCCTTTTAAATTGAACATGTCTTGAAAATTTGCAAAAACCGAGTTATTATGACGTGATCAAATATGATATAATAAATCGTTAAAAGTGATAAAAGAGGTGCACATAGTAAACCTATGGCACATAGTTTAATTTATTTCAAAGGGAACATAAATGAATTTCAAGTATTAAAAAATATTCATATTGAGGGATATGTGAAAGTAGAAGTCAGCCACAGCCCTCGCTCATGAAACGGCCCTGCTGCAATGGATAATTGGATACCCGAAGTTATAGTATTTAAAAAAATAATTTTGATAAAATAAAATGAAATGAATAACTTCTAAAGAAAATATAAAGCAATTTAGCACGTTATATACAGGTGAAATATGTTAGGAGCTGCTTCTTATTCGTAATCTTTCACACTGACGATCATTCCTCATCTTTATTAGTAACCGGGATGTCACAGATCTACTGGCTTCTGTTTTGTTGGTCTTTGAATTATATAGTACTCGGAGAATACTAACTTTGATACTATTTGTAACGCCCGTGAACATTACAGACGTTAAAATTACCTCCCAACCAATACAAAACCTTTCACCGTATTTTATCATCATTCACACATTTTTTTAGAAGTATTTCCTATGAAACCAATCATCCAAAAGTTACCCCCAAGGAGCATTGACTATATAATTTCATATCTACACAATCATCGGATTTCTCTTATCCTTGTGCGTTTGATTCGTCCCCATATCCCTTCTACCTAAAAGTCTACAACAAACTGTTGTCCGTACCTTTTCGCACCGACGATCACTCTTCATCCTCATCAGTAATCCAGATGTCGCGATACAATACTTTTCAATATTTTTTTTGTAAAATATTTAAATAACTAAATAATCGAATGATGTTCGAAAAATAAATATCTGATTGGATATCTTTTTATTAATATATTCATATCTGATAGAAACCATTATTTACATCTATTTTGGAAGATATTTAAAATTATGGTAATTCTTTTTTTATGTACTATCACAACATGAGTAATAATAGTTTATAGCATTTTTTTTTACCAACAATAGTTATGACTTTGAGGTGAGTAAATGTTAGTTATATTTTTTTCGGTCCAAAATGTTAGTCAATTCTAGCTAATTCAAAATTAAAAAACAAAATATAAATGATGAAAATATCAATATGTGGAAGGCAAAGAGCAATTGAAGGGATCTGTAATATGATTTACTTTATTTTTTTCCTCCTTAAATTATTATGAAACACAGGAAAAGGAGACGTTACTGACCCAATCAAACATTATTTTATTTGTAATATTTTTTTATTTATAGTTGATTTCGCACGTAGAATGTACCACTGAATTTCTTCTATTTTATGGTGCTTGATTGACCAAGGCTCCAACCAAGTAAATTAACATTTTAAAAATATTTTTTATTCTTAAATATTATTTTGAAATTCATACGTAATAAAAGTACCAAAGATTGACGAAACTTTAGTAGTATAGATTTGCGTCAACACACACTCGATTGCGGACCCATTTTGAAGTACACGCCAGCCGACTTTATGTAAGCTGAATTAATATAATTATAGATATTATCAGTATAAATTTTTTTTAACTATTAAAGTATAAAAATTATTTAAAAAATAAATAAATATTCTTGTCAAATAATTAATTATAGCTCAAATGTAATGCAAATGTGAACACAGATTTTGACATTACAAAGAATATGGTTATTTTACTAAAATGTATGTAGAAATATTATATGACTAAATTTAAATGGAAAAAAGTGACGTCATACCGATTCTCCTTATTTCATTATTTAAATCATTGAAAAAGTATATAACCTAATTACCGTAACAAAATATGTAAGATGTGTATATGGAATGAATTCTTAGTTGCTTGTCGTAAATGAATTCAAGAGATATATATATATATATATATATATATATATTATAATAGTTAGATACAAGTCAAAATCATACATAAATCTTATCTATGTGACATGACAATTACATGTCAAAAGCATAAAGGACTACGTGGCAAATATAGGTTATTTCAATTAGGCATCACATAAAGGTTGAATTTGAGCGTGATAACAAATTATGACATCATTTATTTGACTCGCGGCATAACATATTTGATTCCATCCATAAATCCATTTTCTTCCCTATAATAGTCTCAATAATAATACTAGGTCTACTTGAATTTTAAATTTTAAACGAATGTTTTCATAGTTATTTTTTTGGATTTTTTAAATTTAAAGTATATTTGGTAAATAGATAATTGAGATTATATTACATAGATCTCTAAATTATATTTATTCAACTATAAATTAAATTAAATTACAATATATTGATATAAGTTCTGTATAAATTTGTACAATTATATATGCACTAATAGAAAGAAATAAACAAAACCTAATAAAGGAAGGATATCTTTTAAATATTATTTAGATATTATAAGATCGGATTTGTGATTGAGAAGCTTCTCGTGTAGTTCGACGAATGAGATAGGCAAGTCCTCAGCATCTGTGATTACGGGTTTGAACTCTTCTCCCAATCCTCCAAGCACACCCGAACATAATGGAATCTCGGAAAGAAAACACTGACACATTATAGAAACGAGTCTTACCCTTCCTAAAAATAGAACACCGAACATACGTTTTTTTTATATCCTAAAAATAGTTGTTCAAGTGGAAAAATAGAAGACGATATATCTATCATTTAGGTACAAAATATATAAGATTAAAATAACAATAGTGTACTAAAAAATAAATAAAATAATAATTAGAATGTTAGTATAGGTAGATGAAAATTAAATTTTGAAATATAAAATAATATTTTAAAAAAAAAATATATAGAGTGATTTCCATATAGTAATATTATTTATAAAAAATATGATATCAAATAGGATTATTGGGTGGCAAAAAATGATAACAAAAATTGAAATTGAAAGGTGAAATATTGATAGCTATACGAACACAACACACATGCATGCGCATCAACGCGTGCTTAAGTTAAGCCTATAACCCCCAAAATCCTACTAATGGATCATCTAATCATTTCTCTTTAAAATCAATCTCTAATCGCAATCTCTCTTTCATATCTTATCCTACCAATATGAATATTTGCTTTTATAAAAGTCTATACATGAAAACTTAGATAATATTTTTTATGTAGAGGTGTCGGTCATGACTAAATACTATTTAATCGGATAATTACTATACAGAAATATGCGACTAACAAAAATAATATATGAAAAACTAATTTCAGTTATTTGTAGAAACGATAGGTAAAATATTAAGTTGGTGTTTGACACCAATTTTTAAATTTGAATTTATTTTCTTGAGTAATTAAAATCAATTTAACTCTACAATTTTTAGAGAAAATATTTGTTTTTTTGTTTTTACGTATCTATTTTTTTATTTAAAGTAAAAAATTTGGACTTTGAAATGGGTAATTTTAAAAAAATAACATAGTGATCCGATTACAAACAAGAATTTAAGCCAATACCAATGGATTACAAAATTTAAAATATTTTGGAATGGTAAAAGTGACATGACATTACATACATTGTCAACAAGTAATTTTGGATATGAAGATGCAAAAAATGAAGAATATTTCTAAAATCCGTTTAAATAACCAATTTCAAAATTCAAAATTTTAACTTTAAATAAAAATAGATATGAAAAAACATATCTATCACTACATCTTTTTATATTTTCGAAAATTGTAAAAATTACAAAACATTATATCTATTAATATTAACAATGCAGCAACTTTTTTAACCTTCACCATTAAACAAGAGAATAGTGATTAAACCAATCGAAGTTTACATTACTAGTGATGATTGACTTGTGTGAAAGTGAACCATGTCTTTAAGGGTTGATTTGGACACGGTTTTTTTTTCCTATTATTTATATAATAACCCATCATTTATTTTTTTTATATAAAAAAGAGTAAATCCAATTTGAGTGTGGTGATTAGACTAATCAATCAAACCAAAAACTTCAAAGCTAATGATTGATTATCATTCCACAATTTCAAAAAGTCTGAACTCGTCAAACGAATCTACGAGATTTTGTCACCTCCCAAAATGTCGCCATTGAACTTGTCAAACCAAAACTCGTTTGTATATATATATATATA
>NW_010964923.1:2692026-2697189 GCF_000463585.1 Tarenaya hassleriana
AATGGCTATATATAGTGTTTAAAACAATTCAAATGTCGATTAGTTGTCTTCTTGGACATTGATTAAATATATGATATTTATGGGATATAAACTTCTTTTGTGACACTAATATTGGTGAAAAAAACAAATAACATAGAAATTTTTTTATACTATCTTTTTGTAAATGTAAAAATATGCCTTGTCTTATCAATAAAAAAAAGCAAAAACTAAAAAAGGGGGGGGGGTGAACAAAGGCTATTCTTAGATGATGATGATGATGATGATAATAATAATAATAATAATAATAATAATAATAATAATAATAATAATAATAATAATAATAATAAATTTATCAATAATAATAATAATAATAATAATAATAATGCATTAGTTTTTTTTTTTGGTACATGAAACCAAAAGAAATAAAACAGCTAAAGTTCCATCCACGCAATCAGAGGGAGTCGTGACAGGTCGTTGTATAACAGGTAGATTCAGCAGAGATGAGTCTCCATCAAATCAGATAATGCCACGTGTCGACCAATCATTTCCACTTCGTTTTGTCCACATTCTGACTCTCCGCTTCTTGTTCCGTCTTTCATACGCGCCACTCTCGCAGCCTTTTTGTTTAGGGGTAGTTTCGTAATTTTTATATATTTTAAAATATATATTATTTTAAATTTTCAAATATATAAAAATATTAAGAAAAAAAATTTCTATGTTTAGAAAAAAATTAATATTATATTTATTGCATATTTTTTTTTATTTTTTACAAAATTTATAAATATAAAGAATATAATTTAAATTATTTACAAGAAACCAATTTTAAACCCGAATGAATGTGTATATCAGTATGGAAATCAGATATTTACCTCGAATTCGATACAATCTCAAAATAGAACGATCTGGGGCCTATATTAGATCATCTAGGGTTGAAAGTGCAATTCCTCTAAACATATACACACATGTGGAAAGGATTTCAAACTGTTTGAAATTGATCTGTATAATCTGTGAAGAGAAAAGGGTTTTGGAGACTCTAGATCGAATCTTGGGAGTTAGAACGCAAAGAAAACGATCTCTCTGCTGGGTTTCTAAGGGAGTCTCTATGTTTTTGTGTCCTGGTTCCAAAGTTTGGATGAATTTACAAACTTAAATAACCTTCAAAAATCCTAAAATTCGAAAATTGAAAAGTTTTTTTAAATGCGGTCTGGTTGATTAGATCTTAGTCCGCCAGACCGAGACACGTCACTCCGATCCGCAGTCCAGTCTGCCAGATCTTAGTCTTGGTCCGGGGCTGGCCAACTTTTAGTCAACCGGACCAAACTCAGACGACTCTGGCGGATCTCACCTCCTGATCTGCCTGATCCGATACGGTCCGAGACTAACCAACTCTTGATCCACCAGATCAGACCCTGAATCATTTTGGCAGATCGATCCTTGGTCCGAAATTCGATCCGAAGCTGGTCTGGAACTAACCAACTCTGGTCTAGTATGGACCAAGCTTCTGAGAATTATTCTTAGATGCGTTTCGATCGAATTCTACTTTCATCTTTTCGGATTCTTCACATATAAATCTATCCCTAGTGGTGTGACCATGTAGTCCCATTCGCAGTGGAAGTAGTTTCGTAAACCATTCACGAACCACAAATCATGGTAAGTCTCTAGAAAGAAGTCATGACCAAGGCATAACCCATAAACTTACACCAATCTGTCGGGAATCGAATTCCCTCTTTTTCGGCTTCCTTCACGAGCCTTCGACCTCTTCTCATTCATGACAAACTCCTTCTACGTTCAAGAATGAAGAATTGATTCGCCTCAAACTTTCTTCACAGCCACAAATCTAAAAAAACACATATGATTTGATACCACTGTTGGTTCTTCGAAACCCTTTGAAAGAATCTGAAATTGAAAACAAACATTCTACAAATAACATATTTTATTACACTTCAATATTTTTGCATTAACACCACACTAAAACGCATCTACATACGTTCTTACAACACACACACACATCTATTCTCTCATTGTTGGTCCTAATATTCTTGTCGTTTCTCTCAAAGAAACTTTGAACAAAAAAAGAATGACATTTATTTCTTCAACATGGTTCCTACATATATCTATAGAAACAACTAACATAACTACACATAACCGTTACAAATTTGAACTTACAAAACCGTCACATAAATGCACCATAACTTCTTTCTAAAACTGCTTTTTCAATTTCTCCGCTTCTTCATTTTCATAATCTTGAGTTTTTAGTCAATAAATCCAACATAATGATCCTTAGTTCTAACCAACTATGGTTGTAGTTTTGTCATTTGCCTATGGAAATCCCATAATAATTTTTTTTTATTACAGTCATCTGATTGGTTGTAACCTTTCTGTTTTTTAAATACAAATCACATTCAATTAAAAAAAACGTGAAAACATCGAAAAGATAAAAGAAAAAGAAAAGTAATATTATGTAAAAATGTGAAATGAGAAAAATGAAAATTGAAAGATAAGGCAATGGCTTTCCCATCAAATGTTTTGTCCCTTTAGAACCCATGTTTTGGCCATTTATGTCTCTTGACAACAGCCTTGTCCTATTCAACAGTTTTGCCCGTTTATTTAATCTGTAAATATTTATGATTTCACCAATACATATATATGGGGGCATTATCCAACCATATACTCAAACACGGAAAAACAATGAAGAAATTTAATTGAAAAACCTTCAAAATTGATTACTTCAATAAATCAGAATATTACTCTTTTTCTTAGCAAAAATGAAAAAAAAAAAAGTCATAAAAGTCTTGAGATACATTTTTGGCCTTTCGGAGAAAGAGCTTTCGAGTGCAATTGATCATCACAACTCAAGGCTATCGATCATCCCTGCGTTTGTACCACGTATATGTTGATCACTATATATTGAGAATTATGGCAAGGTCGATATTGTAATTATTATTTTTTATAATCCGAAAATTCACTGAATATTTGGTCCAACTATACGTCTCATGTAATTAATGAAGTCCTGTTGAATATCCTTCTCCATGTTTATATTTGATTCTGGAATAAAATCATATTTTGCGTATTTTCTTGTCATTAGACCACTCAAATTTGGATTTGATATTATAATTATGTTTTGATTTGATTTGATTTTATCTATTTATAAATTATATTTTGAATAGAGTTAGATATTCTAAACAAGACTACGTTATTATTAATAAGAAGAATTATGTTTCGGTTTGGATTTATTTTTCTAATAAAGGATCCACCCAGTTCGTATCCCTATCTAGTGGGGGTGTTGGGGAAGGGAATATACTAGGCACTTTACCCCTATATTTTAATGTACAGAGATGGATTTGAATCCACGACTTCAGACCCTACGGTAAATGGTTTTACAGCTGAGCGAAGTCGGCCTTTCGGATTTATTTTTCTAATAATAAAAAAAATTGAAAACGTTTTATCACCGAGAAAGCCGGATTGGGAGAAGAGGCACATGTGTTTAATCTTTCAAAAGTATGTTTTGGCCTCTTAAAGAAAGGGCTTTCACATGAAGTCGATCACCACAACTGTGGCCAAAGCTAGGGCTAATAGATTTTGGACCTACCTATTCATGGTAGGCCTCGTTGTCTTTACATTGAGATCTCCATGTAAAGTTAGTTGGCTGTTTTTGTAAATTATAAGATGTCAAATCTAGAAGACGTTAAATGTTCTTTAAAGTGTACCCAAAAAAAAAAAAAAGAAAGAAGCAAAATCAGTGGCTAGTTTGTGCGAGTCTAGAGGGTCATGGAGGAACACTCAAAATGTGCATTGCTCATTATTTGATTTATAAAATTGGATGTTTTGATCTTACGATCTAACATATCTTTTTCCATCCCTCTCGTGGAGATTCGACCGGTATTTATCGATATATCACATTCTTTACCTATAGAACCCGACCATTTTATGAAACTACGGAGTTTTTAGATCTTATGATCTAATATATCTTTTTCCGATGGGTAGAAAGTCGGGTAAACAAGACTACGTTATTTTGGATCTTATGATACTTATGCGATATATCATGCTTTTTACCTATAGAATCCGGGCATTTTACGGGCGATCTGACATAAATTTTATCTGTATCCGAGAAATATCGGGTGAACGTTCTACTCTCATTGTGGAGACTAATATATATTTTTGCATTTCTTTAACAGTGTCCGATCAATTTTTAAACCGTAAGTACAAGTTTAGTTTGTGATTAAATAACATAATTGTTCAAATGAAAAGACATTAAATAAAAAAAAAAGGGAAAAAAAAGGATAGGAATGTGATGGTTGATAAGAAAATCCTTGAATTTATGGCATACACCGTTTACGCCTAAACATATGTTACTATTCAACGTCATGTCTTGCTCCAAGCTCCTCTTGCTGTGTGACTCCTTTATCTTCTTGTCCCTATTTCTTATACCTATTTTATTATTATTATTATTATTATTTTTGTATAAATTTTAAAAAGACGAAATTCTGGTTTACAATAAAAATATTTGCTGTAAACAAAATTGAAAATTAAAGGATATTAACTTGATATATATATTGGGAAAAAAACTAAAAATGACTTGAACTTACCACAAAGATACTTAAACCAATAATCTCTCACTTAGGCGTCGACGTCCATACTCGGATGTTGACGATGCTCAAATAAATATCTAACCTACGGAAAATCTGTTAATTAACTAATTATATATAAAATTTTAAACCAAAAAAAATTATATACAATATTTTAAAAATATTATGAAATTAACTTAATTAACTAAGTAATTAAGTTTGGCGGGCAATTGTAGGTGATGGATGTAAAAAATGTATTCCTTCGAAATGATCTCTATGAAGATATATATATATATATATATATATATATGCATCCACCTAGGGGTGTAAAATGGGTGGGCCGGACCGGGTTCGGGTCGGGCTTAGTTCGGGTTTAGATTTTTTTCCGGGTCAGGCCGGCCCGCCCATTTATTTTTCGGGCCTATGATCGGTGGTGTGGAGTCCAGTCCTATAGGGCTTCGGACGGGTCCGGACCGGGTTTCGGGTTTTTTCTATTTAATAAAAAATAAATATTAATATATAATAATAATAATAATAATAATAATAATTTAACAATTTAAAAAAAATAATAGCAAATTTTTGCCCATATCAATTATAATTAAAAAAATTAACATTTTTG